>NC_060280.1:88316658-88464261 GCF_021613505.1 Equus quagga | reverse complement strand
CGGCGCCCAGCGCGCACGTGCCGGGAGCACACACCCCCTCGGCCCGGGAGCATCCTGGCCTGCGCGGCCGCGGCCACCCCCCTGCTCACCCCCTCCTCTTTGTGCCCGGCCCTCCCCGGCTTCCGGGAGGGTCCCAGGTTCCCGAGGCGGGAAATGTCGCCTCCTTTGTCCTTACGTGGCGCGGGGAGGTGGACCCCCTCCCTGGAACCCCGTCTCTACGCGAAAAGCAGTGGAGGGCTTTGTGGCTTCACGGGGTTCCCGAATCTCTGGACCACCAGGCCTCCCCGCAGATCAGGATCCAAACTTGGGGGAGGGTTGAGGCTTGCTCTTTCTTTTAGTCCAGGTGGTTACAGACGTTGGATCTTCTTTCCAGATTGCTTAGGCTTTGCGTGCTCCCCCAAAACGGTGATGTGGTGCGATCTTGGGGTACACTGTGGTCTCCAAGGTTGAGATCCAGACATGAGCGCTGGAAACCCTATTCTAGCTGGTTTCATCAAGTGGTTGAGTAGCCGAGATTCTTGGGTTTGTTCTTGAGGTTCTGCCCTGCTCAGTCTTCCGCCTGGATGAATTGTTTGGGGTGTACAGTGATCAACATGTCCTCCCCCAGCTTGGGGGAGAGTAAGCCGTCTCTCCTCAGTGTTTCCAAAATTGAGTGACAGTGGTTTGCTGTTCTGCTTTAGGGGGCATGATGGATCAGCAAGAAAGCATCACTTTCCGTGATAAGCCTACATTTTCTGGACTCAGGTATTCTAGCGATGCTGAATCTGGTTTTCTGCTTGCTTGGGATTCTGCCCTCTTTCAAATAAGTGGTCTGGTGGCATATTTGGGGTCCATGGGAAAACGCCAGGTTCCGCCCGAAGTTAGGATTCAAATTTAGGACTTTTGAGTCTTCCTCAGGTATTTGTGGTTGGGAGTCTCCACGGATGGCTCACAGTGCTGCCACTATGCTTTGTGTGTGATGCTTTGTGTGTGGTCTCGTGGGACGCAGCTACAGTAGCCGCTCAGGCTGTGAATGAAGTGTGGGAACCAGAGGCTCATTCACAGCTGGAAAAGGGGCAAAAGGCGCCAGGGCCCGGGCAGGTGCTACTCTTCCGGTCCCTAGTCCTCAGGTCTTTGCCCCTGAGCTGTCTCTTGGCCATGTGGGCAGGTCCTGGTCTCGGATTTGTGAATGGAATCTGTGCAGGCCCTAGTATTGTCTGGAGCCTGGCAGTTATTGCCAGGCTTGGCCTTGCCAGCACTGGGCGCTCACTTATCAGTCTCTCTACCTTCCGGAGCTTGGGCGAGCTTGGGAATCACCCTCTTTCTGGAGCAGAGGTGCCTAATTTGTTTGCAGTTTTTGTTTGTTTTGCCCTGATTGAACTTAGACTATTGCCTATTGGCAAAAATTCCTTTAGTACTTAGAATTATTTTGGAGGCTCATATTTCTAGGTGTCTGTTATTTTCTTAAAATCGTTCTGTGGAGATGCCACATTGGCCAGAGGCCGCTGCTACTTTGTTATCGCTATCTGGTGCTCGTTTTCCGGCTCCCCTGCTTCCGTCTTCCAGGTGGAGCCAGTGAGGAGGAAGGAGCCTTCTGCAGTCTATGGGCCTCTTCCCTTGGGGTCAACAGCGGGCACCATCTTGTCCGTCCGTGGACCTCAGCAAGAGGTGAGGGTGGAAGTGCGCTCGCTTCTGGACAGGCTTGGGGAGTTGGGCCTGGGACAGCGCTCTCTTAACTGCCGCCCCCGTCCGGATTGCATTTGATGGCCCAGAGGACTTATTGTTTTCCCCAAGAAACTCGGGTTTGCACCTGCGTGGCCTTGCCCTCCTGCCGCATTTCGTCAGTGAGTTGATGGACCTTGTGCAGTTTCAGAAGCTGTGTGAATGTCACCATCCGGTCTTGGCTTGTGTGTCGCCGAGTGGTGACCCTGATTTGCATCCTGCTTTGATTGCACCTTCAGGAGTGAGGATGCTCTGGGCTCTGTATGGTGGATGCTTTTTATCTTAGCGAAGTCCCGGGAGAGGAAGATTTGATTTCTGTTTCCAGCAGCCAGGCTGGGAATCAGAGACAAGTAGGAATCTGAGCGGAGCTGACACACAGTTTGTTCGTGGAGGGGGCGTGGCCCTGAAGGGACAAGGCGGCTTCAGACACCTGCTGCAGCCAGTGACAGTTCTGTGTGGATGACTCGCTGCCTGAGGTTTATAACTTAGGGTGAGTCGGTGCTGCCTCTCCGTGGTGCTGGCAGCGTCACAGAGTGGGTAGTAGAAGCGCGGTGGCCAGGTGGCTGTCCGGGAGCCTTGTCAGTGCACTGACTTGCTGAATGGGTCCTTGCCATGCTGATGCTCTGTTAGATCCCTGAGAGATTCCTCCCAGGCAGCACCTTATAGGTGAGCCCATTATCAGTTGCAGTTGGAAATTCAGACAGACTGCTGACATCTGCTATTTTCTATCTTGAGAAAGCAATGTCCAGTTGAAATTTAGTTTGTTTTCTCTTCTCGTTGACTGTCCACATAATGAAGAAATTGAAAACGTAACCGCCACCTTTAACAGGAAAGGGAGTTTACTATCCAAGGGCCATCTTCTTGTGGGCCACATGTTGATCACCAAGGACCATTAGTTACAGAGTTGGATGTGCGTGCTTTTATTATCAGTGTCTGAATTTGTTACAGATGATTTTGATAATGTTAGGTGATCTGTGAGAAGAAGTGCTGTCGGCTCTTTGAGATCCAGGATAATTTTCCTTGAACGGTCCAGACAACCTTGCTGCTTGCTTTTTTCCTTAGGGTCGTGCTTCAAGCTCAAGGATAAGGTCTTACTGGGATCATCTTCCGGGCGCTTGCTTTTCTGCTGCTTGCCTCTGAGCTGCTTTCTTTCTCTTATCTGTGTGTGTGTGTGTGTCTGTTTAAAGAATGAAACGTTGCAAGTTAGGCTCACTTCTTAGTAGTACGTTGAGATTTTTTACAGGTTAGTAATCCTTGCTATGTATTCCTAATTAAAAAAAAAAAAAAAGCTTAAATGTCAGCAATATGGAAATAACCAGCCCAGCCCCATGGCTCACAGTGGCACTTAAATATTTGTCCTGTGGGTGACCTGTGCAAAATCCTTCCAGGAGAGGGGCTGGCCCCGTGGCCGAGTGGTTAAGTTCGCGCGCTCTGCTGCAGGCGGCCCAGTGTTTCGTTGGTTCGAATCCTGGGCGCGGACATGGCACTGCTCGTCAGACCACGCTGAGGCAGCGTCCCACATGCCACAACTAGAAGAACCCACAACGAAGAATACACAACTATGTACCAGGGGGCTTTGGGGAGAAAAAGGAAAAAATAAAATCTTTAAAAAAAAAAAAAAAATCCTTCCAGGAGAGCAGGCGGGCTGCCTTGTGAACAGGGAGGTCTGTGCGCTGCCCAGGGAGAGCTCACCAGTGACCACAGGGGGGGGGGGGGGGGGGGGGGGCCGGAGAGGAGGGGGATTGGGTCGATTTCAGTGAAGTGACTTGAGTGAGTTTTTTAAAATCTAACACTTCAACTCTGGAAAAACATTTTGGCAGTTTCTTAAACGAAACAGGCATGTACCATATGACCCAGTAGTTTCTCCATTGGGCATTTATCCCAAAGAAATGAACGTCTGTGTTCACACGAAGACTTAGACACAGACGTTCCGAGCAGCTTTATTTGTAAGAGCCGAGAACTGAAACCTACCCAGCTGTCCCTTGCGGGCGAATGGTTAAACATGCAATGGTATGCCCGCACGGTGGAATACTACTTAGCGAGAAAAAAAGAACAAACCGTTGCTACACATCTTGGATGCATCTTGAGGCAGTTACGCTGCATGAAACAAGCCAATCCGGAAAGGTTACATGCTCGGTAATTCCGTTTATGTAACATTCTTGGAATGCCAACATTACAGCCATGGCGAATGGGTTGGTGATTGCTTGGGGTTAGGCCTGCTGGCTGCTGGGAAGGTGACTGTGGCTCTCCAAGGGCTGCAGGAGCGAGGGATCCTTGTGACAGCAGTGGTCTGTCTCCGGCTGTATTGACGTCAGCGTTATGCTTATGATATTGTTCTCTAGCTGGCAAGATGTTACCATTGGGGAAACTGGCTAAAGAGTATATTGGATCTGTGATTTCCTACAGCTGCACACGGGGCTGCAGTTAATCTCAAAACAAAAAGTTTCATTTAAAAAGGGATCCTTAGGGGGCTGGCCCCGTGGCCGAGTGGTTAAGTTCGCGCGCTCCGCTGCAGGCGGCCCAGTGTTTTGTTAGTTCGAATCCTGGGCGCGGACATGGCACTGCTCATCAGACCACGCTGAGGCAGCGTCCCACATGCCACAACTAGAAGAACCCACAACGAAGAATACACAACTATGTACCGGGGGGCTTTGGGGAGAAAAAGGAAAAAAAAAATAAAAAAAAAAATCTTAAAAAAAAAAAAGGGATCCTTAGCCATTAAAAGAAATCATACATCTCTGTGTTCATAGTTAACAGCCTTTGAGGGACTGTCTCTTTTTTCCCCCCTTAACTAGGGAGAAAACACTTTTGGGAGAAGTAAACAAATTAAATTGTACACTAAGTTAAAAAAAAAAATCGAAGGCTTCCTAGTGGGCTCCATGGGCGAGGTGCCTCTGCCCCTCACCGGGTGTGGGGGGTCCCCATGTTTGCCCCCTGCCCTGTCTGCGGCCTGAAGAGCATGCTGGGAAGAGGGTTTGGGGATTCCCGCCTGGAGTCGCGTTGGACCTTGTGCTGTGGTAGTGCGCCCTCACAAGCAGATTTTAAGGCACTTCTTTTGGTTCATCCCAGAGTAGCTGAGATTACCCTAAGACGTTGCGTTTGCAGTGTAGTACGCTTTCACAGTTAGAGCATTTTCCCACAGTCACCTTTCATCCTGACTGTTTGCAACTCTTAGGCCTAGCTGGTGTTTTCATCTCATTTTTGACCCAGCTCTGAACAGGTAAGTAATTTCCTGGAGGTCCCACAGCTGCCAGGTTGGGGGGTCCAGGGTGGGACACACAGCTGGGGTTTCTGTCCCCAAGACCCGTGGGTGCTCCACGTACCACAGGGCCTGGAGTCCTGGGTCTCCCACACCAGGTGGAGTTCCAGAAGCATTTTGAGAAACAGTCTGTATTTGCCGACTTTTTATTTTGTCAAAGAAAATATCCTTTTGTCACTGTATTCCATTTCCACCTTTTCATAAGAAAAAGGGATATTTTAATGCTGAAAA
The DNA here is from genome assembly GCF_021613505.1 of Equus quagga. Lineage (NCBI taxonomy): Eukaryota > Metazoa > Chordata > Mammalia > Perissodactyla > Equidae > Equus > Equus quagga. Next base: position 88,459,070 of record NC_060280.1, on the reverse strand, counting down.
TATAGGAAGAAAATAAGCTTAAAGGGCAGTTCTTTAAATTGAAAATATTTGTGAAAGTCTTTATTCCTAACTTTACACCTCCCTGTGGACCAGTTAAAACACTCCTGCAGACAGAACTAGGACCCGTTGCTCTAGCCTTTAGATTTGAGTTGAGTTTAGAAGTTTCTCGGCATGGCGTCCATAACCAGATTTTCGAGGAGCATCTTCTGGCTGGGTTGCCTTGTCAAGATTATTGTCCATGAGTCCTTGATGACGTGAGTCTGAATCAGTAGAAGTTGAAGGGGTCACTGAAGGGTAGCGCGCGTCTCACGTCACTTCACACCCGGACTGGGAGCTGCAGAGGTCGGGGAGCAGGAGCTCGGCTGGGTCCTGGTACATTTTGGAGCGTGATTCGGTCTCTATCGTCTGTCTGCATCAGGCCAGTTCTCCAGACTGTTCCCCAGAGTGGTGGGGACAGCTGTAAGGTTTTGCGGAGCACCCTGGAGGGAGATCCACCCTGGAAGACAGATGGGGCCATCCCTCTTAGGGTGTTGCCACTCCACCGGCGTTCATGCTCCAAACCTTTCTTGGTCCACACAGGCTAACTTGGGCCTTTCTTTCCCGGCAGCAAGTGCCCTGGACGTCAGTGTAATTAGCGAGAGGTCAGAAAGATGGTCATCGCACCGCAGGCAGAATGTTTGTGGCTTTGCCTCCTTTACCGCTGCATGCTGTGGGTGGGCTGGTTTCCAGAACAAAGAACAGAAACCTGACCCCTGCATGTTAGATCATCCCAGGCCTCAGGGAGGGCTCGGTCAAAATCCTGATCCTGCTGTCTCCGCTCCTTCCTTCCTGGGGTTTCTTTTCAGAGGCTGGGCTGGTAAAACTCTGGCTCTGCTGGTGCCCACGTTTGACTCCCGAACATAGCTGTAGGAGCGACTGTGCAGCCTTGCACAGCTTCTGTCTGGAGTTAGGTTGGCAGGGGCAGTGCAGGGTGCGCGTCGGGTGCTGTGCTCTTCGCCAGAAATCTTTGTTTTTATTTATTTTTATTTTTTGAGGAAGATTAGCCCTGAGCTAACATCTGCTGCCTAACCTCCTCTTTTTGCTGAGGAAGACTGGCCCTGAGCTCACATCCCTGCCCATCTTCCTCTACTTAATATGTGGGATGCCTGCCACAGCATGGCTTGCCAAGCGGTGCCATGTCCATACCCGGGATCCGAACCGGTGAACCCCGGGCTGCCAAGACGCGGAACATGTGCACTTAACCGCTGTGCCACCGGGCCAGTCCCCCCAGAAATCTTTAGAAGGAGGTTTCTGCTCACCCAGAAGACCCGGGTGTTCCTTAATGAGAGGGGTTCCTTGGTGTTCAGGACCAGGGCAGCTGGCTTCCCGGAGGCCTGGATGGCAGACCTGGCCTCCCTAGAGACAAGCAAGGCCAGTTTTGTTGCCCTGGAAGGGAGTGTTGACACCAGTTTTCCAACAGTTGCTTTAGTTCAGATAATTAGTGCTCATGTTCGCTTGTCCACCTGGATCAGGAGGCGTCGCCACCAAGGCCTGCCCTCAGGAGGGCCTGGGATGAATGGACCACTCGGGCCAAGTGTGGTGGTCAGACTGGCCACAGCCCAATGAGTCCCAGCAGAGGTCCCTCCTGGGGCCTGCGCCTCCGAGCAGAGGTCCAGCAAGTGAGGCAGCCCCGGAGCCAAGGCCCCGCCCTGTTTCCACGTTATAAACAGTGAAGACAGTGGATGGAAACCTACATGCAGCGCATTGGCTGAAGACACATGTGTTTGGGGGCCTGTGCACGTCCTTAAGGCACTTTTTTTTTTTTTTTTTTAAGGAAGATTTGCCCTGAGCCAACATCCATGCCCATCTTCCTCTGCTTTATATGTGGGACGCCTGCCACAGCGTGGCTTGACAAAGGGTGTGTAGGTCCGCACCTGGGATCCGAACCGGGGAACCGTGGGCTGTGGAAGCGGAACATGTGAACTTAACTGCTGTGCCACTGGGCCGGCCCATTGAGGCGAGGCACTTTTGATGGGCTGATGTTTTGACACAATGAGTATCTTGTTCCCCAGCCATGGAAGGAAGGGTTTTGGCTCCTCACTTCTCTCTGTCAGATGGCGCTTTTGGTAGATTCCCCACGTCAGCTGGGTGAACTTCAGTCCTATGAATGATTTTGAATGTGGAGTTGGGCTGTAGCCAGCTCCGAGGGTGGCAAACTAGGGTTTTTGGTTTTTGTTTTTTAAGTATCATTATGGACTCGTGGATTTGTGTAAGTTCAATGTGCTGAATTAATTTTAGTGTTATATTTGAAACACTTATATTTTCAAAATATACAAAAGGTGACACAATTTTGCGGGGAACACTGCCTCACCTCGTGTACCCTCCCTGGGTGCTGTCGTTGACGGTTGACTCTTCTGTGTCACACATCTGTCCATCCACCTGTTCTCTTCTTCCTTCAGTCCACTTTATGTTTAAGATGGGTTTCAAAGTAAGTAGCAGAAAGTTGCAGTTTTCCCTCTGAATATGAGCTAGAGTCCAGCATTTGCCTACCGTTAGTTCTTTTCTTTGAAGGAATGCGCAGGTCTGGAGCATACCGTTCAGGGAGTTCTAACCACTGCGTACGTCCAGCCCCGACCAAGGTGGAGCCGCTGGCCCTCTCCCCAGAGAGCTCCCTGGGCCCCTTCTCAGGTGTCCCGCCACCATCCCCAGAGGCACCTGCTGCTCTGAGTTCCCTCCCATCGTTGGTTAGTTTCGCCTGTTCTAGAACTTCATGGAGGTGGAAGCATTATTTCTTTGGATACTCCATTGCCCCAAGTGTGGCCAGTGGCAGCCCTCACAGTCAGCGCCCGTCCTCTGTGCGAGCCTGCGTCAGTCTGTGAGCGCGTGCTTGCTGGCTGGCGCGCAGCGTGGCCCGGGCTCACCTGGTGCGGCTCCTTTGTCAGGTGCCGAGTCCACCGCCTCTCCGAGGAGCTCCTGTAGTCGGTTCCGACACTGCCCGTCTGGCAGAGCCCTTAGTGGAAAGGCTGTGGTCCCCGGGGCCGGGGCTTCGGTTCTGTGTGACTGTGAAGTCTCTTCGTTGGCTCTTTGTGGCGGGGGCAGCATAAGATGAGCACTGACAGGTGTCCAGTGAGCGGGCGTTGCTCCTGTGCCGTGGTGGACCGGGAGGGTTGGCCTTGCTTAGAGCACACCGGCTGGCCTGGGCCGCAGGAACAGGGGCTTGCCTGCCATGTCTGTCGTGTCCCAGCATCTTGGCCAGCGCCTGGCACACAGGAGGTGTACACTAAATACTGGTCGGATCAGTAAATGCGGCTTTCAGCGTCCGCCTTCCTTATCAGATTGACGGGGTTCCAGCATAGCTATGGCCAGGACTGGTGGCTCTTTCTCACAGGCTCCTCCTTGCTGTGAGGCTGTGATTTCTGATGGCCCACTTCTTGTCGGGTTAAAATTGGGTTTCTGAGCTTTGGTTTAACTTTTAGATTGCCTGCTATAGCTGCCATTTTGAAGAGTGCGTAAGTGTATTATGCGTTTAAAAAAAACTATTATGGAAATTTTCAAACACGCACAAGTGAGTCCCAATATACCCACCCCCAGGTTCAACAGCTGTCACCATTTTGCCATCTTGTTCCTTCCTTGTTCTTTCCCCACTCCCCGCCTCAATGGAGTATTGTATAGCAGTTACCACACATGCACTTTCAGCTATAAGTCTATCTTCATTGTGCATCCAACAGATAAAGACATTCTTGGGGCCGGCTCAGAGGCATAGTGGTTAAGTTCGGGCGCTCTGCTTTGGCCCAGAGTTCCCCAGTTCGCATCCTGGGAGCAGACCTACACACTGCTGTGGCAGCGTCCCACATAGAAGAACTAGAACGACTTACAATTAGGATATACGGCTATGTACTGGGGCTTTGGGGAGGGCGGAAAAAGGCAGATTGGCGAGAGATGTTAGCTGGAGGCCAGTCTTCCTCACCCCCAAAAAAAGGTATACCGCTAAAGCTGTTATTTTCAGATACAGCTGCAATATCATTCATTCCTGACTGAATGAATGCTCATTCCTTAATACGGGGTGCACTGTGGGTGCACGTCACTCATCACTCGGCCCCACAGCACCCCGATGATGTAGGAGAAGTCTGTGTCAACTTTGAGGGTCTGTGGGATTTGTGCTGCATGCTTCCCATGGGTTGACTCATTGAATTTTCACAGTGTCCCTGAGAGCTAGAGGGACAGCTGCCATGTTGCAGGTTAGGAGGAGGAAGCGCCAAAGAAACGTCAAGGCCGCATGGCTGGGCAGGCAGGATTCAGGCTCCACTTGGTGACAACCCAGTGGCTCCCCAAGGGCCCACGCCCAGCCCGCAGCTGAGCCCAGGGCCTGGTCCTCCCCTTCTCCCTCCCCTCCCCCTCCCCCACCATGAAGCGTTTGACCCCGCCTGTCCTCTCTCCGCGCTCTGCGGAGGTGTCACCTCCCATTCCACCCTTAGATTTTCAAGTTCTACTTTGAAACCTTTAAATTTTCAATTAGATTGCTAGGTAGTCCTGAAGCATTGTGGGAAATTCTTGTTTTGGCCAATCATGTCAGCGTTTATTCTTGAAGCGGGTGCCTTTGCTGCTCTGGCTGGTACCCGGCGTAGACTGAGGGGGCTGGCTGTTAACGTGGTTGGATGGAATGGGTGGATTCATCTGACACACATTCGGATGGGGGTTTTGTCGACTCAGTTGGAAGAGTTCAGTGTGGACCAGACTGTTGGCACAGAGTGGGAATTGAGTAGGTTGTAGTTGGCATGTTATTTAATGAGTCCAAAATTGTAGTTATAACCACATGTGTCCTGAAGACTTCTGTGGTACATTTCAGTTGTCTCAGCGTCTCTGGAGTTGAACCCACAGGTCTGTCCATCCACGTGGCGCAGTGGTCATGTCCACCTGACGTTGCAGAAGGTTCTTACCTGTGCAGGTTACAGAAGTCTTTTGGGGTCCTCTGTCTCCTGCTTTCCTTCCATCTCTTCATTACCCTCAGGGTCCAGAGTTCCTTCACTCACTCTCCCTTCTCCAGACACCAAGATTTTGCCAAATATTTCTTCCTGTACCATTTTTTGGAGGCTTGTTAATATATTTATTTTTTATATTTTTAAAAATTGACATACTTTATGTAAAAATTGATGGAAGAAGGTAGAAAAAGTAAAAATTACATGAGCGTGGGCCTGAAATCAGATGTGGCTTCTAGAAACCAGCTGTTGTCATGTTGAGGGGATTTTGTAGTTGTTTGTGCCTTGGCTTAGTGTGGTTACTTGGAAGTACAGATGCATCCTGCTGTGTCAATGGGCTCCTTCGGGAGGCGGCACCCCGGCTTGCATACTGCCGACTGTCTGGGCGATAAAATTCATCCAGCTGTGAAATATTTGAAACTAAAAGGATTTTCTGATCTTGTAGATAGTTGAAGTATTGATAACACCAAGGAAATCTGTCACAATTTGAAAAGATAAGCAAAAATTTGATTTCCAGACACTACAGAAAAAGAAGTAAAAATGGTAAGAATTTTTTTTTTTTAAATCATAGATACTGTTTCTTCGTTTATGTACAAAAATGTTTGTAGCATTGCCCTTTTTAAGCGTTTGGTTCTATTACCACTCTCATGAGAGGTTTTGAATTATAAAATACTGCATAGTGTAACAGTTCAAATACAGTAGTCCCCCCTTATCCGTGGTTTTGCTTTCCGCGGTGTCAGTTACCTGCGGTCAACTGCGGTCCGAAAATATTAAGTGGAAAGTTCAGAAGTAGACAGTTCCTAAGTTGTAAATTGCGCGCCGTTCTGAGTAGCGTGATGCAGTCATTCACCTCACTTCATCTCATCACGTAGGCTTTGTGTCATCATCACATCGTCACAAGAAGAAGAGGAAAGGTGAGTACAGCGCACTAAGATCTTTGAGAGCAGCCACATGCACATGACTTCTTACGGCGGTGGTAGAGTGGCTCTAGTTTATTGTTACTGTGCCTCATTTCTAACTTAAGCTTTGTCATAGGCACGTCTGTGTAGGAAAAACAGCGTGTCTCTAGGGTTCGGTACCATCCGCGGTTTCAGGCATCCACTGGGGGTCTTGGAATGTACCCCCACGGATCCGGGGGGACTACTGTACATCGAAATGTGTGAAGCAAGTGCCCCCTTCCCACTGCCTAGACAAGGCACAACTGTTAGGTTTGGTTGTCCTGGTCGCAAACCCTCCATCATGTTCAGAGTCTTATTTTCACACAAATGCTGATACATAATTCTGAGTTGTGCAGCTTACAAGATAAGCGGTGGGTTGCCTGGATTCTGCGTTGTTTTTGACTGAGTTTTTGCATTTCCAGCGTCCAGTGCGAATTTTTGTGAATGATGATCGCCACGTGATGGCAAAGCATTCGTCCGTTTATCCGACCCAAGAGGAGCTGGAGGCGGTGCAGAACATGGTGTCGCACACGGAACGGGCTCTCAAAGCCGTATCCGACTGGATCGATGAGCAGGAGAAAGGCAGCGGCGAGCATGCCGAGTCGGAGAGCATGGATGCACCCCCGGAGGATGAGAGCAAAGAAGGCGCCGGGTAAGTGGGAGAGCTCTGGGGTCCTTTTGCTTTCCTGGGGAGACTGGCCAGTGTAGGTGAGCATCTCCTTTTCTAAGGGATTCCAGCCTTTCCAGGGCCTCTGGGTTCTGGGCGGACTGGATGCCTCCCTGAAGGTGGGTGGTCTGTCCTCAGGGAGCAGAAGACGGAGCACATGACCAGAACCCTGCGTGGGGTGATGCGTGTTGGCCTCGTGGCCAAGGGCCTGCTGCTCAAGGGGGACTTGGACCTCGAGCTGGTGCTGCTGTGCAAGGAGAAGCCCACGACCGCCCTCCTGGACAAAGTGGCCGACAACCTGGCCATCCAGCTCGCTGTGAGTGCAGCGCCCCCTGGGACGGGGTCGGGGTGCTTGTGGAGGACGCGGGGCAGAGGGGGCCACGCCCAGCTGTGCAGGGCGCCGAGGCACCCTCCAGACCCACCTTGCACTTGCTGTGGTCAGGCCTTCTGGTATTCTCGATGGCTAATGGGCAGGATGCCACGGAGCCACTGAAGTTCTGTGGATGGTGGCTTGCTGGCCGCAGTGGCAGCCAGGAAGGACCCCGTGCCTGCCAGGCGCCAAGCTGCACTGTGCCAGGGCCGCAGTGGGTTGGCCTTCACATCCACATGGCGTCGGGTGGATGGATGACTAGATAGTACAGTTATTGACACTCCTCCTGATCCGAACCTGGACAGAGAAGCTTTTTTAAAACCAGTTGATTTGTCTCGTTACCAAAGTGTTGCATAAATACTAGCCTTTGACATTTCGTGAGCTTTGACTACACCAGGCTCTGGGCCAGACGCATTCTTTACGTGAATCATTTCATCCTCGTAACGACCCTCTGAGGTAGGGCTTTATCATCTCAGTGTTCTGGAAGATGTGACCGAGGTTCAGGGAGCTGAGTAATGACCCCAGCATCCCCGGCTGGCGAGTTCTCCGCCTTCAGAGCTTCCATGCCCCATTGCCACATGCTGCCTCCCTGGGATGAGTCCACCCTGCATTTAGGGACAGGATCAGCGAAAGAAGAAAGTAAAGACAAAGACACAAATCTCCTTCCTTCGGGGGAGACACAGTGTTCACTTCACCCAGAAACACGCGTTCCGTCTTGTGCGGTGACGGTCTGGGGTTGGTGGGTTGGCGTTGAGAGGTGGTGCTGACGCAGGGCCAGAGGTTCTTTTCAGGGGCAGTTTAAGGGGAACGAAGCCCTAAACTTTTCTGTTTTCGTGGTAATTTTTAAGCTAATTTTAATCCTTAACTATAAGAAGTATGTTAATTGAAGAAATGAAGTTGATGTAAATGTTTCTAAAGGAAAGATGATTTCTGCAGAGTCCGTCTTTGAAGAAAGATGCGAATAAAGTGTATTTTATAGTTTTAGATTAGTGCTTTGCTGGGTGATTTTGCCCCCAGGGGACATTTGGCTGGAGACAGTTTTGGTTGTCACCATGGGAGAATTGGGTGCTACTGGCTCCTACTCGGTGGCTAGAGATGCTGCTAAGCATCTTAGAGTGCACAGACAGCCCCGTGAGCAGGCGCAGTCCGGCCCGGAGTGCTGAGGAGAAAGCGCACTTTCGATTTGCTGGGGCGCGTTTGTTCTCCCCCCGGCATGATATTTACTGTGCGTTCCATAACAAAAATCCTAAGAGCTGGAATTTGCCTCATCAAGGCATGTAAACTGATAAAGGAAGAGGAGGTCAGACTGTTGGGAACATCCATTTATAGACGTGTGTACTGCAGCCAGTCCATGATCTTATGTGCCTCGTAGGCTGTAAACGCTCTCACTCCCCATGGTTGTCATTCCACCCTGAGGGCTGCTCCTCCTGGGGTGGAAATAGCGGTGTCTGGATGCCCGCTGCTGGGCCTCATGCTGGACCCCCAGGGCCCACGCAAGCCTCTTGCAGCCTTGTGCTAGAGGTCACATCGCTTTGTCCATTTCACGGATTAGAAACCACGATCGTAGTGCGATCAAGAGACTTACCTAAAGTTACGCGAGTCGCAAGGGAGAAAACGAGGGTTCGGGCCCTAGTCTCCTCTCCAGACCCTCAGCCCTTCCCGTTGCCTTATAAAGCTTCCTGTGGCAGTCATTGCTCTCTCTGTGGAGCTGGTCCCCTCCTCTCTGCAGTGCCCGCAAAGTGACAAAGACCTGGATGGCAAGAGGGAGGTCCTGACCCCCTGGGGGGAAGGCACTGCTGTCACCTCACCCCCAAGAAGGCGGCCTCGACCGTAGTGACCAGCAGGCCACCCAGTGCTGCCGATTACCCCGCGAAGAAAGTGTGCTGCAGGCTGCCTTTTCTTTTGTAGGCTGTCACAGAAGACAAGTACGAAATCCTCCAGTCTGTCGATGACGCTGCGATTGTGATAAAAAATACGAAAGAGCCTCCATTGTCCCTGACCATCCACCTGACGTCCCCTGTTGTCAGAGAAGAAATGGAGAAGGTGTTAGCTGGAGGTAGGGCGGCTGAGGCAGGCCTGCAGGACCTCAGAGACGGGGTGTTCCCTCGCCATTCAAATGTGCTATTCAGTTTTAGAGTGCTCTGAGGCAAGGCGCTCGGTGTGGCTTTGGCCACCTTTGCTCCGAGATCGCAGCTCCCTGCGGTGTCGCTCCCAGGGAGCTTCACACAATGCTCGCACTGAAAGTGAGTAGCACTTTTCACAGAGGGCTGCACCATTGGCGTTGCTCGTAATCCTGGAATGTTCTCGTGTTGAACTGGGTACTTCGGTTGAGCCATTCTCTGGCCTTGGACAAGCGTGTCCCTGGTGATTTTGTGGTTTTTCAAGTATGAAGACAGCAGATGGTTTCTGCGTGAACATCACGCTGGAGTGGGGCCGACTGCTTGTGCTGCAGCAGAACCGAGGGCTCCTTCGTGTGTCCTCTTCCCCTGGCCACGCTGATCGGCCGCGGTGAGGGACCCAGCTGGTGCGGAGTTTGGGTCAAGTTTTAAGCACTTGTGCGATTCTCAAACCAAAACCTCAAGCGTTAATAGTGCTTTCTCGATTCGAGGTCCACCCTGGGCCCCTCACGCGGCTCTTCACGCGATGTGTCTTAATCACATTCCTCATGCCATGGAGGAAGGGTCGTGGGCCTTCCCCGAAGCCCTGGCGCGGCGGGGGACACGGCCTCTTCTGCTGCAGCGCGGGCACTGCGGCCCGGCCGGCGCTCTGCATTCCTTTCCGTTCTGACGTCTGCTTCCGGCTAGCAGAGCCCTTCTCGTGTATCCATTTAGGGACGCTGGACCTTTGACCAACAGGACTCTCTCTGTCAAGGGCTGGGGCAGGGCAGTCAGCCTGGTGGGCGCAGAGAGGGAGTTCATTTCCACTCCCCGCACCTTTTTGTTTTTGTTTTTTTTTTTTCCTATTGAAATTTTTAGCATAGCTCATTTCTTGGGAGATCCAGGGGAGGAAGCAAGGTAACAGTCTCTTAGAAGATAGGGGCCACCTATCTGTCCCCTCCCCCATGGGATGGTGCCTTTTAGAGTAACTTCCCACCTTTGGTTTTGTTTTTGGTTTTTTTTGGAGGGGCCTCTGATTTTTTTGATTTCCTCTCAGGGCAGAATTAGACGCACTCCAGCTTCTCCTTCCCTGGCCCAGGGCGGAGATGCCCTGAGACCCCGGGAGCCTCGGCTGCCCATAGGGAGCCGCCACACCCCTTCCCACCCGACAGAAACCCCTTGGTCAAACTGCCTTGTCTTCTTATTCCGCCCATGAATAGAAGCGCCCTCAGTCAACGACCCCCCGGACGTTCTGGACAGGCACAAATGCCTTGCTGCCTTGGCGTCCCTCCGACACGCCAAGTGGTTCCAGGTTTGCATTTTGTTCTTCTATTTGTCTTTCGGTAGAGAATTCCTAAGCTTTAACTTGGCTAACTTGCACCGTAAAGTTTCGGGACCATGAAGACCACCGTGCCAAACTTAGCAGCCGCCGGCGTGCGGTTGCTAAAGGAGCGCGCGTGCACAAATTTGACACCCCCAGGAGGCTTGTGACTAGTAGGTGGGCCACTGCTGCTTTGTGCCACGAGTACTGTCCTTGTTGTCTGTCTGCACAGTGACGTTGCCACTGACCACGCGCTTTGTGGTGGCGAACGCTCACCACGTACCCTGGACAAAGCAGCGCCCTGAGACTCGTGTTCATGTGTGCCTGTGTGCGCGGAGCAGCCTCGGTTAAAGAGCCTGTGCTTTGTTCCTTTAGGCCAGAGCCAACGGGCTGAAGTCGTGTGTCATTGTCATCCGGGTCCTGAGGGACCTGTGCACCCGTGTGCCCACCTGGGGTCCCCTCAGAGGATGGGTAAGGCGCCTCGTAGCCTCGGCCCCCAGGGGTTGTGTGCACAGAGCCCTCCTCCCGTATCCCGGGCATGTATCATGGTGTCCGGGCTGCAGTGGTCCTTCAGGGTGTGGCTGATGCGTCCCTGTCATGGCGGCTTGTGGAGCAGTTACTGTATGCCACCCCCTGGGTAGGGGTGCAAGCGAGACCAGGTCCGCTGTGGAAAGAGCCCATGCAGCCTCGGGAGGGCGGGCCAGGCCGTGTGCTTCCTCTCACGGGTCCGTCCAGGAAGCAGTGTTTGTGGCTGCTCCTGGCCAGCTGTCTGCTTTCTGACAGCCTGGACTTAGGAGGGTTTTCATGCTTTCAAATGGCTGCATCTTAAATATAAGTACCTCCAATATGGCCTCGACTTTGCGTCTGGGCCCGCAGAGCCGAGAGGCCTCCCCCAGCTCTTTAAGGAGACAGGTCTGGTGTCTGGTGTGGCCCCAGCGGCTGTGCCCTGGGCGCTGGCTCACCGTGCCCCTTGCCTTCCAGCCGCTCGAGCTGCTGTGCGAGAAGTCCATCGGCACGGCCAACAGGCCCATGGGCGCCGGCGAGGCCCTGCGCAGAGTGCTGGAGTGCCTGGCCTCGGGCATCGTGATGCCAGGTGGGGCCCTGTGCGCTGCAAGTCACAGGCACAGGACAGGGATTGAGGCCCCGAGGCCGCTTCCTGGCGGGTCCCCTGACCGGGTTAGGGCAGCAGCAACCCCGTGTCCCCCTAGGGCTGAAGCATGTGACTACCCTCTTGCACCATCATATCCAGCCCTGTGCCGGCTCCGCAGTGTGACTCAGGGCGGACCCGGGGCAGTGGTGGCCCACTCCCACGCGAGCTCCTTGCTCTGAGACACATGGATTATTGCCCTCATGGGCTAGCCGCCGAGTGGGTCACCGAGCTCGGCGTGTTTTCCAGAGCTGGGTGTGGATGGGGCGCGGGGGGTAACGCACCTGGTTCCCTCAGCCAGCACAGCTCTTCCGAGATGCTAAAAGATAATCCTCTGCATATCTTCCTTGTTTCCTGCCTTCAGATGGTTCTGGCATTTATGACCCTTGTGAAAAAGAAGCCACTGATGCTATTGGGCATCTAGACAGACAGCAACGGGAAGATATCACACAGAGTGCGCAGGTATAGTCGCCGCCATTGCCATTGCCACCGCGAGCCCTGACCCAGTGTGTAATCACCGGCTTCAGTTCCGTTACTGGGCGTTCTCAGGGCCGCCACGGACACTAGGCTCAGGTCGGGGACTGCAGGAGAGGGCTCGCGCCCGGTACAGGGTGCCCCAGCCTGGGCTGCTTCTTTCCCCTGGCGCCACGCGTGGTTGTCGCCTGCCCCCTCGGCCGGCTCGAGTGCTGTTTTCGGACACCGAGTTTAGCGGGGAGACGAACTTGCTGTGTGGACAGCTCTGGGGCTCCTTCCCCTGCAGGCCTACCACGTGGCTCCGTGTGGCAACCAGTCCCCAGGATGGGGTCTCCTGTACTCCTCTCGGGGGGTGGTCACAGGCTGGCCTTCCCCCACAGCGAGGCTGGGCCCTGGCAGTCAGGCCCTCCCCTGGCTGTTGGGGGACCCCTTGTTGTAGTAGGGGAGACCGTTAGCACGCCCCAGCTCCCGCCCCTTCCAGAAGGCATTAGCAAGCGCACACACCTCAGCTGGGAGCGCAGGGCGGCCGAGTCAGAGTCTTCTTCCCCTTCTCCAGCATGCTCTGCGACTTGCTGCGTTTGGCCAGCTCCATAAAGTCCTGGGGATGGACCCTCTGCCTTCTAAGATGCCCAAGAAACCAAAGAATGAAACTCCAGTGGACTACACGGGTGAGCCCACAGGGCCAGGCGGTGCGGCGGGGCGCACGCGCAGCAGAGGCCGGGCTGCACTCAGCCGCCCTGTCCCGCTCTTCCCTCAGTTCAAATCCCCCCCAGTACCACCTACGCCATTACGCCCATGAAGCGCCCGATGGAGGAGGACGGGGAGGAGAAGTCGCCCAGCAAAAAGAAGAAGAAGATCCAGAAGAAAGGTGCGGGCCTTCGTTCCCAGCCCAGCTTCCCTGCCCTGGCTCCAGGGAGGGTTAGCACCCCCCATCCCCCACCACCTCGTGCACAAGATGCCTGCTGTTGCTGCGTTTGCTCGGACGCGATACTGAAGTCCTTTTTCTCAATGACTAAATACAGCGCGGGCAGGGAACACAGGTGGGGTGGGTATGCCTGCGAAGGGCGGGGAGGCCGTGGTGCGCACAGCACCCGGGCCACTGTGCTGTGGGGCAGGAGGCCGGCAGACGTGCCCCCTCCCCGGCTCAGCTGACCGACCTTGCAGAACAGTGTCGCTGTTCTCTCTCCAGAGGAGAAGGCAGAGCCGCCCCAGGCGATGAACGCCTTGATGAGGCTCAACCAGCTGAAGCCGGGGCTGCAGTACAAACTGGTTTCCCAGACTGGGCCGGTGCACGCGCCCATCTTCACCATGTCTGTGGAGGTGGACGGCAACTCGTTCGAGGCCTCGGGCCCGTCCAAAAAGACCGCCAAGCTGCACGTGGCCGTCAAGGTGAGTGTGGCCGCGGCCCTGCGATGGGACATGTCCTCCAAACAGCAAGAGTGCCCCCGGCCCCCGACTCCCTGTGAGGCGCTCAATGCAGACAGCACGGGGCCTGGGGTAGGAGCCCAGGCGGGCGAGCGCTGCAACCGTTAGACTTTCAAATGTTTGCCAGGTCACACGTGGCGATGATGCCTTGGTCCTTGTGGCTGACACATAGGGTGTCCCTAGACCCAGCTGGGCAGTGGGTCTCCTGGGAGCTAACGGGCAAAACACCTTCCCAATTGCCGGGAGCCCCCCAGGAGCTTCCAGCTTCAGACCCCGGGCTGGAAGCCCTCGTGGTGACTGGCCCTACGGGTATCTCTGCTGAAGGTGCTGCAGGACATGGGCTTGCCCACTGGTGCCGAGGGCAGGGACTCCAGCAAGGGCGAGGACTCGGCCGAGGAGACGGAGGCGAAGCCGGCCGTGGTGGCCCCGCCCCCTGTGGTGGAGACCGTCTCTACCCCCAGCGCGGCCTTCCCCTCAGATCCCACCGCTGAGGTGAGCGTGTGGTGGGCGCTGGAGGGCCCCCGATAGGGTGGAGCAGGCAGCTGTGTCCTGGGTGCTGGGACAGCTAGTGGTCCTTGTGTCTAGGAGCTGGGTGTGAGCCTTTGCGCCACTGCCGAGAGGGCCCGGCTGCTGATGGCCCAGCGTCCAGGGCTGCACAGGGTGGCCTTCAGTCAGACAGCCTGTCCCCCAGAGAAAGGGTATGGGTGGAGGTGGTCCCCTCGCGGGGCCCACACATGAGTTCCAGAGGCGAGGCTGGCGCAGGACAGCAGGGCAGACAGAGTGGAGGGCCTGAGGCGTGAGGCGGGCTCGCGAGCCTTTAACTGAGGTCGTTGGTTTTCTTTTCTGTTTTCCCTGAGAACGTAAAACAGCAGGGGCCGATCCTCACTAAGCATGGCAAGAACCCAGTCATGGAGCTGAACGAGAAGAGGCGGGGCCTCAAGTACGAGCTCATCTCGGAGACCGGGGGCAGCCACGACAAGCGCTTTGTCATGGAGGTGAGCGGCGGGGCGGCCCCCACGCAGCGGCCCCCACCCCGGAGGCAGGCGTCTGGCCACCCCTGACGCACATCTACTCTTCCCAGGTCGAGGTGGATGGGCAGAAATTTCAAGGTGCTGGCTCGAACAAAAAGGTGGCCAAAGCGTATGCTGCCCTGGCTGCACTCGAGAAGCTGTTCCCCGACGCCCCGCTCTCCCTCGAGGCCAACAAGAAGAAGAGGGCCCCTGTGCCTGTCAGAGGTGGACCCAAGTTTGCTGCTAAGGTCAGCCGCCCCCCTCATTTCTCTGGCCTTGGCGCGAAGTCCCCCGTGCCCTGGGTGTGAGGCGAAGGTGACTTGTCTGTCTTCTCTCCCATCTAGCCTCATAACCCTGGGTTTGGCATGGGGGGCCCCATGCACAACGAAGTGCCCCCGCCCCCAAACCTCCGAGGGCGGGGCAGAGGAGGGAACATCCGCAGTCGAGGGAGAGGGAGAGGATTCGGTGGCGCCAACCACGGAGGCTACATGAATGCTGGTGAGGACCCTTGTCCTGCGCTGGCCCCGTGGCCCAGCTTGCTCTCAGGGTGTGGGGGGCCCCAGGGCCGGGCACACCCACCTCGGCCCCGGTAACCCTGTCTCTTCCCTTCCAGGCGCCGGGTATGGCAGCTACGGGTATGGAGGCAACTCGGCGACCGCCGGCTACAGTAAGTGTGCGTTTCTCCTTGTCTGACTGGGGAAGAAGCTGCAGCTTAGCTCCCGGGCCTGAGTTAGGGCAGGGCGGCCCACCCGCAGCAGCTTCCCTGAGCCGCCTGCTCCCGGCGAGGGGTCAGTCAGTCCTCCAGCCCCCCGTCCTGCAGAAGCGCGCTGTCCTCCGTAGATGTTAGCACGCACGCGCGTGGGACTTGAAAGTGCCCTAGAAGTCAAAATTTTAAATTTCTCTGCTTTAAGCCGTGCGAAGCACCAGTGCTGTGAAATGCTTTTGTGGACAGTGCACAGCTCTTGTCTTGAGAAGGAGCCTTCACTGGGGGGTTACAGGAGCAGAGAAATCTAAAACATGAATTTCAAATGTGGCCCTCTGTGCCCTTTTTCCAAAGGATTCTAATTTGTTTTCTCTGCTCTGTCTCCCCCTTTTGTAGGTGACTTTTTCACAGACTGCTACGGCTATCATGATTTTGGGTCCTCCTAGAACATCTAAAAGTATTGCACACAAAATCAACTTTTTACTCCAATTTTCTCGAACTCCAAAACCCAAAGTGTCCGTGCTGTGCCCCTCTGCTTCACTGGGTTTCTCAACCGTGGCTTGTCACCGCAGCTTGTCTGAAACTCTTAGCCTGCAGAATTTAAGACAATGGCAGTTTTTATCGTGATTTGCCTTTGAACTTGGTCACATTGAAGTTCACAATAAGTGGAAAACAGTTTTCAGAGAATGCCTTTTTGTGCAGAGTTGCACAGAATTCTAGCGCCAGCGTGGTCAGCATCAAGGCAAAAGCCCACCTTTGCTTTTTATGGAAAGCATTACTTTATTTAAGAGACAGTGACGCATTTTAATCTACCTTTGTCTTAATTTACAGCAGGTTTTGTATGAATTTTTAACCTTTTAACAAATTCCCAATCTGGTTGATGCCTTTGACAGTAACGAAAACGATTTCACCACATCCGAATCCAGAGCAACCGGCTTTTTTTTTTTTATAAGCATGTAAAATGTTGGGAACCTTGGAGAACTGTACATTGTGCGAAGTGAACCTGTCCCGCCTTTTTGTAAACGCTCTGGTGGGTGTTGTGTGGGGACGCGGTACCCTGTGCTGGGTCGGCTAGAGGTGACCTCTCAAAGGTGTCACAGCTGGGCTTCCATCGCCAGCGCACGCCGCAGACAGGCTTTGAGGGCAAGAACGTGGAATTTTGCAAGTCCTGCTCACGGTGACAGATGCACGGGAGTCTAGAGAGCTGTTGTGTTGTTGTATTTTGTTTTTAAATGGGGCTTTAAAAATAATCAAGCAGAGAAAGCCTGCCGTGTAGCCCATCTCTCCAGCGAGGAGCTGGCCTCGCAGGCCTGTGTCGCTGGCGCGGCCGCAGCACATTCCAGAAGGCCTAGAAGCTTGCGCCTTCTCGCCTGAGCCTGCACACTTGAGCTGGTGGCCCCTGCCTGCGTGCAGAGGCCTGGGCAGGCATTTCGGTCTTGACTGAGACTCCCGTGTCCTGGCGGGAGCCCTCGGACGTGAGTAGAGTTTGGGCTCTCGTCAGCAGAGTTTTTTTTTTGCAGCAAAGCCTGCCTCTGCATTGACTTGCAAGATTTTGCGTTTATTCAGGCAAAAACGGTTACTACATAATTTGTTCCCAGAGGTTTGAAACATTCAGTGAAACTTTTTAAAACTTTGATTGCATGGTGTATTTTTTTTTTTAGAAAGTTATTGTTTGAGAATAATGTCTTTTTCTACCAGGAAATAGTTATCCTGAATGACGTTGAAAACTTCCCCTGCCCTTTATTTTTTTTTTTAATCAATACATGTTAAAGTAAGAAGCCCCCAGGACTTGGCGTCTTCATTCATTCCCACGGGCGAGGAGGGCCAAGGAGGCGCTCCGGGCGGGCCTCGGGGCAGCGCAGGTGGCGGGGATGGCCTCCACGGCGCGTGACGGGCCAGTGCGGTGGGGGGAGGTGGGGGCCGCCCGCCTGAAGAAGATAAACTGATGGGGCGGGTCACTTCTATCCAAATCACTGCTCAGGGGGCCCAGGGCCGCCAGTGTGGGCACACATCCCCAGCGGGTGGAAGGCACGTGGGGAGTGCCAGGTTACTGCGCCCGAGAGCCGGGAGACCCCAGGTGCTGAACACAGGAAGTGAGGACAGGCTGTGTGGGAGGGTCCTCTGCCCTCCCCCTCCCCCTGGGTCTCCGGGGCGACTGGGCACCTGCCCTGCCAGCCAGTCATGGTGTGCCAGGGCCTGCCTCCTCCAGGCCAGGAGTTCTGTGGCCCATCCTCCCCGCACTCGCCTCACCTCGCCTCAGCTGACCCACCCCCGTCAGTCCGCCTGAATGTCTGGTGGAGGCCGGGTGTTGACCACCCTGTCTTCGGGGTCCCTTACCTAGTGCCTGGAGGGGGCCTGGTACCGTGACATTCGCAGCTTCGAGGCATGAGGATGTGGCGGCCTCGCTGCACGCTTGTCAGTCCTGCTGCTGGGTCCCGCCTGCACCCGGCAACTGTGCTGGGAACAAGGAATGGCCATCCTGGGGGACCCCTGAGGCTGTCACCTGAGGCCCCACCTGGACGTTTTAATCTCAGCCGTAGCTAGTCTCCTTTTCCCACGGGGCTGTGGAGTCACTCCTTAAGCCGGGCGTTTGCACGAGTCACCCCAGGGAGACGGCCAGGCCGTGTGGCTCCTCCGAGACCAGCTCAGACCAGTTGGTCTTCAGGAATGACATGGGTTTTAGGGGCCTCATTAAAGAGCATCTCCTCAGGGCACCCAGGTCTGTGGCTGCAGAGTGTCTTCCCAGCACAGCGGGGGAGGGGGCTGGCTGCTTCTCTGGGGCTTCGCTTTTCCTGTCACCGTTGGGGACATCTGGGTAGCAGTCAGCTAGTGGTGAATGTCCTACCACGCTCGGAGCCCATCTCATTGTCATGTTGACATCCGCTGCAAACGCTGCTGCCGGCGTGCTGTGGTGCCGCTGCTTGGCAAAGATCCATTGTTGTCGTCAGCTGACGGGTGAGTGGAGCTGAAGGCTGGGCCGCCCGAACCAGGCTGCTCCAAGGACCGGAGCACCTGCTCCTCTCTCCCGCCGCCTCCCTTGGTCCCGGCCGCGCTGCCGGCTTGTGGGTCAGCCTTCAGGGCCCACAGCTGCCATTCCTCTGCTCCTCGCCCCAGCTCCTGACCCTGTGCCTGACTTGCTGCCTTCCTGTCTAGGTCAGTTCTACAGCAATGGAGGGCATTCTGGGAATGCCGGTGGTGGCGGCGGTGGGGGCGGTGGTGGCTCCTCGGGCTACGGCTCCTACTACCAAGGCGACAACTACAACTCACCGGTGCCCCCGAAACACGCTGGGAAGAAGCAGCCCCACGGGGGCCAGCAGAAGCCCTCTTATGGCTCGGGCTACCAGTCGCACCAGGGCCAGCAGCAGCCCTACAACCAGAGCCAGTACAGCAACTACGGCCCGCCGCAGGGCAAGCAGAAGGGCTACAGCCACGGGCAGGGCAGCTACTCCTACTCCAACTCCTACAGCTCACCCGGGGGCGGCGGTGGCGCCGACTACAGCTACGAGAGCAAATTCAGTGAGTCGGCCGGGCGCACCACACCTGCGCCCCAGCAGTCCGGTGCTGGCTGCAGGGCGGGCGTGGGAAACACCTGGAGGCAGAGTCCCCCTGGCCCAGGTCCTTGCTGTCCCTTCCTGTCGCCTTCTTCTGAGGCAGGTCTAGTGGAGGCCCCGCAGGCTGTGGGTTGAGGCTGGGGCCCAAGGGTAGAGTCTGAGTCTGGGCCTGGGGCCGCCGCCGCAAGGGGACCTCAGGGATGGGCTCTGGACACTTGCATCCAGCCCCTGAAAGAGGGAGATGTGTTGCCCTGCCGCCCTCGCCCCATGCGCAGACCCAGCAGGCTGCGGCTGCTCTTTTGGCCCAGCTGGGCGAGTCTGGGTGTGCCTGGCCCTCCATGACAGGACTGCAGGCAGCAGCAGCTGTGCTGTCGGCAGGGGCGGCACTGGCTGCTGGAGGGACGTGGGGAGGCTGCTGCTGGGTTCCTGAACTGCCGGGATGCCCGGGGTGGAACAGGCTTCAGAAGTTGGGCACTGGGTTGGCCCGGGGCACGGAGACCTTGCAGGGGCTCTGGCCAGCTCCGGCACTTGGTGGTTGATCGACGTATGCTGAATGTAAGCATTCAGGATAGGGCGATCTGCAAAGGCCCAGAGTCTCGGCCAAGGGCCCCCGCTTCCAGGGCCGCAGCTCCAGGACCCTGGACCGCCCTGGCCACGTCTGGCTTGGGCCCCATAACCTTGCTGTCTTCTCTCCCCCAGACTACAGTGGGAGTGGAGGCCGAAGCGGCGGGAACAGCTACGGCTCAGGCGGGTCATCCTACAACCCAGGGTCACACGGGGGCTACGGCAGTGGTTCTGGGGGCGGCTCGTCATACCAAGGCAAACAAGGTGGGCCTGGGGCGGCAGGCGGCAAGGCACTGGGGGCCCAAGCTCGGAGCCAGCGGGGTGCACAGAGGCCGTGTAGGGGGCAAGCTGCAGTGGCAGCTGCCACGTGGCTTCCACGTGTGGGACAACAGGAGTGGGAGGCGCAGGCGGGCCCAGGAGCCTGCGAGGATGCAGCCTTACGCAGCCTCCACCTCCTCAGCTTTTCTGCAGCCCCACATCCCGAAACCGCTCACAAAGTCGGCCCTGCAGAGCCTGGCGTGGGGCCTCCAGTTAGGCGCGGGCTCAGCCTTGTGCTCCGTGCCTGGGTGGATGCCCACCCTTCCTCAGCCCAGGTCCCGTGGTCCCACGGTCCCATTGCACAGGGTGTGGGTGACAGCCAGGCCCAATGGCGCGGAAGGCACTTAGCAGAGCCAGGTAGAGCTGAGCCGCTGTCGCGGGACTCGGCCCGGGTGCTGGCCGTGCCAGGCCTCCCTGCTAACCCGCCCTCTCTCCGCCAGGAGGCTACTCGTCACAGTCCAACTACACCTCACCCGGCTCCGGCCAGAGCTACAGCGGCCCCCCCAGCTCCTACCAGTCCTCACAGGGCGGCTACGGCAGGAACGCAGAGCACAGCATGAGCTACCAGTACAGATAAAGCCGTGGGCGCCTGCATCTGTCTGTCTGCACTCACCCCGTTGGAAGATCCAGTTTCACGCACCACAGTTAACATGTCAGCCGGCCCCTCCGCCCCGCCCCGTCCACGTTGCCGTGTCGTGAGGTACAGCTGGCCACGCCCGTGGCCCGTCCTGTGACCCGTATCTAGCCGTGTTTGGGACTCTGTGTCTTCAGTGGTCTGTTAGTGGCCATTACCACTTTGTCTGAGTAGTTTTGAGTTCTCGCAGTTTGGTCTCCCTCTGTCTATTTACACTTGGTGTTAGTGTTAACTCGGTTTGTCTCTAAATAGTTCCGGAGGGGATGCGTCATCTCTTCCTGCTTTTGTGAAGTGAGTTCAACAGCTTTCTGTATTTTAATGCTTTAGTGTTTCAGTTTTATAAGTGAAGATTTTATTTTAAAAACCAGTGGGAAAGAGTGGGGTTTTGTATGTCTGGATCATTCAGGCAGTACATCTGAATTCAGCTGAATGTAGATGAATAAAGAGAAACAAAACTCTGCGCCCGTCGTAGGCCTGGGTGTCTGACCCGCCAGCAGTGCGACAGGCAGGTTCCTCCACTCTGTTCCCAGCCCAGGAAAGCAGGGTGGGGTGGCAGGATGGTCCCTGGTCACCAGAGCAGGCCCAGCGCCGGGCCTGTGGACGCCTTTCCTCCGAGGTTGGCCAGGCTGGCACCCGGTCCTGGGGTCTTAGGGCTGTGGTACCCAGTGGGCTCCCCGGGTCAGCGCAGCGGCTCCCGGCGGCCCACGCTGCTGCGCCGGGGGGCTCGCACTGTTCAGCGTGCCTGGCTTGCTGCTCCCTGAATCCTGGGGTAGTTTTCAGTGCAGTTTCACATCACCATGGAGTAAAATGTCGTCGTGGGTTTGGTACCTGTCACCTAACTTGAAAATGGCCAGTTGCGTCTGGCTGAAGTCCTGGATCTGGGAGAGCCCGGCTGCAGAACCATTGACGCTGGACCGGCGTGCCAGCCCTCCTGGGCGCCCACCGCGGCTCGCGGTGTGCAGCTGGGGCTCTGCTCGGCCCTGCCCGGTTCCAGTGGGCTTCCCTGGAGCAGTGCTTCTCCATCCTGGACAGCTGGGCGGCGTTCGGGAGATGTTTGTCATCTAGCGGGCAGAGGCCAGGATGCTGCCCACGTCTACGCTTCAGTCAGCGGGGCGGAGGCGGAGGGCCCTCCCCGGCAGCCCCTATCGGCTTGGCCCAGCCCGGGTGGAGGGCGGCACCTTCGCAGGGCCTCCCTGTTCGGTGCTTCTCCGTCCTCTGGCCGCCCGCTGGCCTCCTGGGCCTGGTTCACCACGGCCTTTTGGAGAGGTGGGAACCACTGACTCAGAATCACACGGCTGATGCAGAAAATCCAGTGTGCCTTCAGAGGACGAGGATTTGCTCTCTTGGAGGGGCAAAAGGTGTTGTTCTGCGCCATAAAAGAGAGCGTTCAAGACTGGCTTGCTGCTGGAGCAGAGGAGGCCCCAGATACCACCCAGTCCAGCCCAGGGAGAGAGGCCGTGTGGGGCTCAGCTGAGAGGTGACACGGTGCGAACGCTTGGCTCAGCCTGCAGTGCCCTGGGGTCCTTCCCTTCGGTGTGCCCCAGAGGAGACAGACGAGAGAGACCTGAGGGACGCAGCCCTGCCCTGACCTGGATGGGCAGTGGCCATGACCTGTCTCCTCTCCCGGACATGTCCGGGGGCCAGGACAAAGACCCACTCGAGATCCTTGGGACCTTGTGCTTGAGATGAGAGGATCCAGGCTGTGGATGGACCTGCAGCCCTCAGAAACCCACGAGGACGATGCCCTGGCCCACCTGCCAAACGTCTTCAGTCTCTACTGTGTTTTGAAAGCTCGTTTCCTCACCATCAGTTTCCCAGGCAGCAACCTTCACACTCGGACTTCCGCAGGCAGACCCACCACGAGGGAGAAGACAGTGGAGACGCTGTCCCCGGCCTTCCGGATGTGGAGACAAGTGCTCAGGGAGCCGGGCCTTGGGAGTCCCTGTCGTGAGGGAGGGCAGGGCCCCACGTGGCCTGTCTCTGAGTGGATGCTGGAGTCACTCCTCGGGCCAGGACGACTGGTGTTGACCTGAGAGATGGCCGCGGCCAAGGCCGCAGAGCAGCGTCCAGGGAGCAGCATCCTTCCTGCCTGCCAGCGTCTGGCGGCTCCGGGCACGCCTCACTTGTGACAGCACCTCTCCAGATCTGCCTCCGTCTGCTCACGGCCTCTCTGGGAGTCTCTGCGTCTCAGATCTCCTTCCTTTTTCTGAAAACACCAGTCACTGGATTTGGAGCCTGCCCGATCCAGGAGGAGCTCGTCCCGAGATCTGTAATCACATCTGTGAAGACCCTGCTTCCAAATGGTGCCCCGTTCACAGGTGTCAGTGTTAGCACTGGGACACGCCTTTTTGGGGGGACAGTGTTTGGCCCACTGCAGGGCTGGGTGAGGGTTTTACTCCCAGTTGGAACCGCCCTGGGAGTTGGTCAGCCACAGGCAGGCTCCTCGTGGTTGGATCTGGACGGCGCAGAGCCGGCAGTATGGTGGGTCCCTGTCTCGAGGTGACAGTTTATGAGCGCAGGTTGCCGGGCTTCTCACTGTGCTTGGGGACCTCCCTGGTGCTGGTGGATATGTGGTTCAGCTGGCCGGCAGCAGTATCCCAGCCCTCAGGACCTGCCACCCAGGACACTGTGTTCAGGAAGATGTGGCAGACACCTCGAGCCTGGAGAAGGCCTGGGTGCTGACATGTCACCCATTCATGGCTGAGCGAGGCCTTCCCGGGCCAGGCCTGTGATGAACAGCAGTGATGCCGTGGCCCATGTGCTGATGGAGGATGGTGTCCTGTGACTTTGTCGCCAGCAGAGATCACCAGGAGTGTCAGCAGGAAGGACCAGCGGCCCACACACTTACTGAGCAAGCTGATCAGGACAGGGTACTTGGGGATAGGCCCTGGGGGTCAGTGACCTGGGACTGGACACTCCACCCGGAGGGCTCAGGATCCCTTTGGAGGGGAGAAAGTCTTCTTGACTTGGGAGGACAGCTGGATATGCGCATGGTGGGCTGAGGTGACGTCAGAGGGAGGGGCATGGCCTTGCAGGGAATTTGGACTGATCCCAGGGGGCAGTATTGGGGATTGGTGACCTAGGACCAAAGGGCACCTCAGAGCAGTAAAGAGGGGCACAGATGCAGGATTTCTCTAGGTTTAGCAGTGTCACTGGGGTCCAGTCTGACCTGGAAGTCACCAGCCGGCTGTGCGACTACCCTTCACCTGGGCAGGGGAACTTTCGCTCTCCCTTTCACCGCTGACCGTTGTGTAGTTGGCACGGCCTGCCCCGCCCCGAAGGACTCAGGCCTGGTCACCTAGGCCGCTCCTTTTGCAGGCCCGTCCTAGACCTCTGGACACGATTTGGGGCAAGAAGGCAACCAGCCTTCTTGGCCCGGATGCTCATTCTAACCCATCCCAGAATAAATGGAAACTTCATGTGTTCATTATTTCGTTCACTCCACATGTATTTATTGGGTGTTTATGTCTCAGTCGTGCATGGGGCACTGGGAGAATATGGCAGCGAGCCTGGTCCCTGCCCTCAGGGGGCTTCAGGCACCAAGAGGGGCCGGTCCCAGGGGGCCAGGGAGTCAGGTGAGACGGGAGGGAGGAGTTGGACCCAGGAGTGGTTGAGGAGGGTGAGTGAAGGGTGTGCCATGCAGAGGGAACAGTGCTGGCAGAATTCCTTCGGGGGTGGGAATGGACTTCAAGGAGCTGAAGTCAGTGCGTGAAGTATTTTGGTTGCAGCATGGGAGAAGTGTGGCCGGACATCAGTGGGGGCCAGCCAGTGAGGGCCTTGCTGCCCAGCAGAGGGGTTGTAACCTTCCTCCGGAGGGCAGGGGGCAGGATTGTGAGAACCTGGCGGGGTCGTGCTTCAGAACAGTCCACTTGGCCTTTGGACAGAGAACATGTGCAGGAGAGGGGAGAATGGAGGCTGGGAGACCAGCAGAGGGGCTGCGGGTGGGAACATCTGAGCTGAGGTTCAGAGTGATTTAGGTGGCATGGTCCACTGGCCTTGGTGAGGGAACAGCTCCCAGCCCCGAGACAGGTAAACACCGCGTGTCCCAGACAGCAGATGGGCCAGAGAGGAGCATTGCACTGCCTCAGCACACAGGACGGACAGGGGCGCCTCATGGCCCTGCCCTCTGCTGGGGGCAGACAAGCAGATGTGCAGGGAGTAGCCCCAGAGATCATTCCCCCAAGGCTGCAAGTCCTGGGCCTATGGCCTTCCCAGTGTCTCCCAAGATACTGGCTCCTGGGGCTGGCTCAGCATGGTGGTTAAGGTCATGCACTCCGACTCTGCGGCCCAGGTCCCCCAGTTCAGATCCCAGGTGTGGACCTACACACCGCTCCTCAGGCCACGCTGTGGTGGCGACCCACATACAAACTAGAGGAAGATGGGCAGAGACATTAGCTCAGCGATAATCTTCCTCACAAAAAATAAAAATAAAGAAAAGCTGGCTCCTAGGCTCAGCCTCTTGGCACTCGGACTGTGGGGGATGAGAATAGCACAGGAGAGCCCTTACCGCGGGTTGGATAAACCAGAGAAAACATCCTCCAGGCTCCTGGGACAACCGCCCGACCCCAGGGCTTCAAGGACCCCTCTTTTCAATGGCAGAGGTGTTGGAAGCCCCCAGCTCTCCCACCGAGGTTCCAGAAATCCCACTGCTGCCCTTCTGGGTCCCAGGACCTCGGTACCCACTCCCTAAGGCCCACTCCCTGGTTTGGGGGCTCCCCTGGGCAGCTGCAGCGATCCCAGCAAGGAGAGGTTGGGGGATTTACTGAGAACCCCCCATTTGGGTCACGTACCTGGGTGAGCGCGGGCCTCCAGCTGAGGGGCGCGGAAACCCGCCTCTGCAAACCGTCGCGTGGCCGCCGCTGGGCCCGCGGGCTGCGAGCCGCCCGCCCACTCCCAGTGGCGCTGCGCTCCGCATAGGCGCGCTTCGCAGGCTCCGCCCCCGGCCGCCCCGCCGCGTCACTGTGGCGTAGCAAGCGCTTCTAATTGGTCGCTTCCGCTGGCCCCGCCCACAGGGTGCGCACAGCGTGCCGCCTGTTACCGGACTACGTCTCAGGCTCCGCCCCCGGGGCGGCCGCTTCCCTGGTCTCCAGGCAACAGGAGTGGCGCTGTCCATTGTGCTGAACCCGCGCCTCCAGCGCCTCCTCAAGGGAAGGCCTCATGGCGCCCCCAGCCCTCCCTGCTGAGCGGCGCCAGAGCCCCGAAACAGACGCCACTGAACCTCGGCTGCACTCCACCGCCAGCCCCCACTTGACCTCTTGGTGATAGAAAGAGCTCGCTTCACTCCACGCTCCCCTAAGAGGCCTCCGCCCTTCCATCTAGCTGAGGCGAAAGCCAAAGGCCTCCGAAACCAGAGCCCCTGCAGGACCCTCCACCCTCATCTGCCTCTCCCCGCCTCCCTCGCTCCAGCCACCCTGACCTCCAGGCCGCACCGCAAACCGTCCAAGCGGGTTCCCACCTTGGGGCCTTTGCTCTCCTCCTCCCACTGCCTGAAATGCTCTCTCAGATCTCATCGTGGCTGCTTAAAACAGTCACCTCCCAACTCCTCCTCTCCTCCCCCGCCCTCTTTATTCCCAAGCAGTCATCACCACCTGACACAAGTTTTCCCAAGTTTTTTTGTTGACCCCTCCAGAGCATGGATTTCTGTCTGCTTGTTCACCGCTGTGTTGCCAGCAGTGAGGACAGACCGACACAGAGCGGGCACTCTGTAATGTTTATTGCATGTCTATGTGTGTGTGTATTTGGGCACTTACTGTGTGCCAGGCCCAGTGTCCCTTCATAATGACCCTCTGCCCCAATTTAAAGATGAAGAAACTGAGACTCAGAATGGCCCTCATCTGACGAAGGTCATCTGCCTTCTGAGTGGCAGAGCCTGAATCCCTGTCCCAGGTTCCTCTGGCTATAACCTTTTCACCCCTGCTCTGTGCTGTAATCCCTAATACTGCCTTCTCCTTCGGGAAAGAAAGCGTATAGGAGGCTGGCTTCACAGCACTTGGACAGCACTAGGTTTCAGTTCCTGTTCCCTTGACTACTAGCCATGTGACCATGAGCAAGTCAGTAAATATCTCTGCCTTAGTTTCTTCATCCACAAAGTGGGGATACCAATCGTACCCGCCTCATTGTACTGTGCGAGTCAAATGAGGCAATGACAGTGGAGGGCTGACCAGACAGACACCCGGCACACACTGGCACCTGCTCTATATTTTTCTTTAAAGATCTTATTTTTCCTTCTTCTCCCCAAAGCCCGCCAGTACACAGCTGTATATTCTAGTTGTGGGTTCTTCCAGTTGTGGGACATGGGACGCCACCTCAGCATGGCTTGATGAGTGGTGATAGATCTGCGCCCAGGATCCGAACTGGCGAAACCCTGGGCCCTCGAAGCGGAGCACGTGAACCTAAACACTCGGCCACGGGGCCGGCCCCTGGCACCTCCTCTTAATCATCATCATACTATTATTATTATTCGGGTGAACTAAAAAAAAAAAAAATTTTAAATCAGGAGAACGAGTCCAGAAAAGCTATAGGAACACAATGTTGCAAGAAGGTGGGAGTGAAGAATAGATGCCAGACCTCACTGGGAACAAGAGAAATGCACATTAAAACTGGCACGGAGTTACTGCAGTTCTCCTGTCAGGTGGGCAGGCGACATTGCGTTGGAAAGGCTGTGGGGAAACAGGTATGTACCGCTTCCCCCTTCCAGGGGCACCTTCCGGACACTAATTGCTGGTGCTGATGCAAATGTCACAGCCCTATAGAGGGCATTTGGTAAGGTCTTACAGTATCGTGGCCGGCCCCTTGGCCGAGTGGTTAAGTTTGCATGCTCTGCTTCAGCAGCCCAGAGTTTTGCTGGTTCATATCCTGGGCGCAGACATGGCACCACTCATCAAGCCATGCTGAGGCGGCGTCCCACATGCCACAGCTAGAAGGACCCACAACTAAAAATATACAACTATGTATTGGGGGGCTTTGAGGAGAAAAAGGAAAAATAAAATCTTTAAGATCTTACAGTATTATACTCTTGGACCCAGTCAGCTGCTGGAAAGTTTCCCTAAAGATATACTTAGATATAGTTTAACTATAAAGATATCCTTATACCATGTGAAATGATTTAAATACAAGATTCTTCTTCGCAGCCTTATTTATAGAAGCAAAAGATTATACACAACTCAAGCGGAATCAAGAGGAGACCTTGTAAGCAAATGATGCTCCACTTATACTTTGGGAAACGAGGCAACCGTTAAAAAAAACAAGGACACTTCGTACTGACATGAGATGGTCTCTGAAGTGTAGGTAAAATGCAAAGTGTGTCCCACCAGGGTAACCAGCAAGCCTCCTTTTGTGTAAAAATGGATAAATAGGAATATTTTGCTTTGTATTTGCTTCTGTTTGCACGAAGAAATCAAAGAACTACACAAATAGCCTGTAAAAAGATGGAAACAGGTCCAAATATATCAGTAGGTATTATAAATGCAAATGGACTAAACTTGTTAATAAAAAGGCACAGATTATTGGAATGGTGAAAAAGTCCAAAATCTACCTCCTTCTTGCTTTTTAAAGACACAGCTTAAACGAGGTGGAAAATTTCAAAGTCATGGGGTATGCAAAAATATTTAAGGGTTTCTGTAACCTAAGGAAGCTAGAGTAGTTATTTTAATGTCAAAAAGATATACATAAGCCCCTAGGCTGTGGAGATGGGGGAGTGGGGATTAAACAGAAGGAAGGAAGGAGAGGGCTTCCTGAGATCACAATCATCTTGACTGCCATCAGTCAAGGACTAGAATAACTCAAGCCTCTGCATTGAGATCCATAAAGAGGGGAATAAAATACTAAAACAAATAAAATAATAAAAAGGATATTAGGAGCAACTGTAGACCAATAACTTTGACAACTTAGCCGAAATGAATAAATTCTCAGAAAAATGCTACTTACCTGAATTGACTTGAGAAGAAATAGAAACCTGAATAGTCCTTTATAATCATTGCAGAACTTAAATCAGTAGTTAAAAATATTCCTACAAGGAAAACAACATAGCCAGGTGGGTTTATAAGTGAGGTCAATAAAATACTCTGGAAACAGATCATTCCATTCCACTCTTGCACAATTTCTCCCTGAAAGTAGAAACACTCCTCAATTTACTTTATGAGGTGAGCATTATTTGAACGCTGGACTTAGGCAAAGACAGTTTGAGAAAGGAAGATTATAGACCAATATAATTTCTAACAGAGATGCAAAAATTCTAAATACAATATCAATAAAAAATGCTACAATATGTAAAAAGATACTATGGGAGGTCAGCCCCATGGCCTAGTGGTTAAGTTTGGGCCACTCTTCTTGGGTGGCCCAGGTTGGGTTCCCCCGCATGGACCTACACCACTCATCAGTGGCCATGTTGTGGCAAAGTCCCACATACAAAATAGAGGAAGACTGGCACAGATGTTAGCTCAGGCCGAATCTTCCTCAGCCAAAAAAAAAAAAAAAAAAAAAGAGAGAGATACTATGACCACGCTGGGTTTATCCCAGGGATGGAAATCAAATTTATATAATAAATTAGAAGATAAATTTATGTGATTGGGCATTTTTAATTAACTGAGACAAATTAGATACTTATGTCTATAAGTGCAGAAAAAGTGCACAATAAACATCGATTTGTGTTAAAAATCTCTGAGCAAACTAGGAATTGAAAGCACCTTGCTTTATTGATATGGTGCATCTTCAAAAAACGTACAGCAGACAGCATACATGGGGTGAAATGTTGAAAGCGTTTCTTTTAAAATGCCTACAGGTATATAGTGTAGGGTGTAAAGGACAGAAGCCAGGGGACAACTGACGAGGCTTCTGCAATAATCCAGGCACGAGATGCCAGTTTCTGGACCAGGGTGAGAGCTCTGGAGGTGGGTGTGAAGTGGTCAATTCGGGATGAATTTTGAAAGCAGGGCAGCCAGGGTTTGCTGAGAAATCAGATCTAGGGAGGGAGAGACGAGCCGCCAGAGCTCAAGGACCATCCCGAGGTTTCTGGTCTGAGCTCCTGGAAGGATGGAGCTGCTAACTGTTGAGAAGGGGAAGGTGGAGGGGGACAGGCAAGCTTGGGGAGGTGGGGGGACAGTCAGGAGCTCTGCTTGGACATGTAGGGTTTGGCTGCCTGTAGACACCCAGTGGGAATGTCAAGGAGGTTTCTGTAGAGGATTTGGGAGTTCAACGAGAGTGGACTCTGCTGAGAATAAAAATTGAGAATGTGTAGAGGTTTGTAAAAAAGTAATATTAGTTCCAGGCGATGTGATATAGAATGATGGGAGGTGGAGCATTCCTAAGATTGCGGGAGTCAGGAGCAACCGACGGTGAAAATATGAGCCAGCCGTGGGGAAATCAGAAAGGAAGCGTGTTGTAGAGAAAGGTAACCGCAAGTGCAAAGGCCCTGAGGTGGGCCTCCTGGGTGGATGTTTTCCAGACGCCGCCTCAATGAGGACTCTTCACCATCCTGAGAAGTTGGCATCATCAGCCCAAGGATCACAGAAGGTCAGACTCTTGCTCACATCAGCCCAGTTGAGGCCAGCGGTCCTGAAAGGAAGGATTCTTGGGCAATATCGCCCTCTGCTGGCCAGGACAGATATCAGCTCCATTTCCAACATTAACGATTATTATTGTATGTTACATCCTATTATAATATATAATATTTTATATTATTATTCCGTGGAACACAACTAGCGCTCAATAAATCCGTGTGTCAGCCTCTCTCAGCCCGGTGCGCCCTGGAGGCCGGCACTAATGGGGATATACATGTAGGTGTACGTTGAATGAATGAACGAAGAAATGTGGCCATGTTCTGGGCCTCAGTCTCCCCTTCTGTCAATCTGGGATTCCTTCTTTCATGAAATAAACTCATGTTTATTTAGCAGGTACTTGGTCCTAGGTCCTGTTCTAAGCTCTTGGGACAAAGCAATGAACAAGCCAAACGGCTGTGCCAGGCGCCGAGGGAAGATCTCTGCGTCAGTCTTTCTCATTCAATCTTCATAACATCCTTGTGCCCAAATACTATTATTCGCCCCATTTTATGGACGAGCAAATGATGGCTTCGAGAGGCTTTGATGGCAGAACGAGAAGTGGCGGGCATGAGATTCGAACCCACGACCCTTTTGATTTTTCGCGGGAGCGCGCAGGCGGTGGGAGCGTGCGGGACGCCCCACGGGGACGAGCGCGCCGCCGTCCGTTGCCATGGTCCCTCGGACGCTCTCCCGGAGCTTCTGCCTGCGGCGCGCGTCACGTGACCGGAGCCAATATGGCGCCGCCCAGGGTGCTTCACTGCCCACGTGGTTCCGGCAGCCAAGATGGCGGCGGCGGCCAGCCCGTCTTCCATGGAGTCGGCCCCGCGGATCATGCGGCTGGTGGCCGAGTGCAGCCGCTCCAGGGCCCGGGCGGGCGAGCTGCGGCTGCCGCACGGGCCGGTGGCCACTCCGGTGTTCATGCCAGTGGGCACGCAGGCCACCATGAAGGGCATCACAGCCGAGCAGCTGGATGCGCTGGGCTGCCGCATCTGTCTGGGCAACACCTACCATCTGGGTCTGAGGCCGGTGGGTGGGCTCTGCCCGGGCGGGGCGGCGGCGGAGGGTGCGGGGCCCTGGGGCAGCCCCTGGGCCCGGGCCTGCCTCCCAAAGTCAGTCAACAAACGCGTACTGAGCATCCCCGGTGGCCCAGGCCTTGCGCTGGGCGTGAGGGAACGGCGGGGAGCGAAGCTGGCCAGCTGTGTCCCCTAACATGAGCCCCAGGGTCGCATTCAACCGTAACCTGACCCTTTCTTCCCCGAACCCAGGGCCCCGAGCTGATCCAGAAAGCCCACGGTCTCCACGGCTTCATGAACTGGCCCCACAATCTGCTGACGGTGAGGTGGGGTCGGGGCCAGGGTCCGAGGGCACTTCTCGGAGGTGGAGATCCTCCCCCACCCCGCTGACAGCCCCGCGGGGGGTTCCCCCCAGGACAGCGGCGGCTTCCAGATGGTGTCCCTGGTGTCCCTGTCCGAGGTGACCGAGGAGGGCGTCCGCTTCCGCTCCCCCTACGACGGCGAGGAGACCCTTCTGAGCCCCGAGAGGTCCGTGGAGATCCAGAACGCGCTGGGTGAGCGCATGCGGGAGCCGCCCCTGCCCCTGCCCCCGGCGCGGAGGGGAGGAGGGCCCGCTCCCCTGTGCTGCGTGGCTTTGGGCAAGTCACTGCCCCTCGCTGAGCGTCGGCGGATAGTCCACACGGATAATGATGTCGCGTCGGTAAATCTCTTCGCAAGGCGCCTGGCATGTCGGAGCTTTTATTAGTATTGTTATTACTGTTATTTCTCTTAAATAGCCTCGTAACTGAGCAAACATGTTGAAATAATGGAGGCGACCAGGGCGATGGGGCGGCTTCGATGGTGACAGTGAAGGTTTTCTCAGTCTGGTAAAGGGCTCTGGAAACACAGGTCAGCCCTTCCCCAGCGTTTATTCTGTGGCCTCCGCTGCAGCTCTGGGCTGCATGCTGGTGTGCGCCATCCGCGGGACTTCCAGGCTATGAGGGAGACAGGCGTCGGTGAAAATGTCACAATTACAAAGGGGAAAAAGGGACCGGCAGGGTGGCTGAGTGGTTAAGTTTGTGCCCTCTGCTTCGGTGGCCTGGTTCGCCAGTTCCAATCCTGGGCACGGACCTACACAGCGCTTATCAAGCCATGCTGTGGCCGCATCCCACATATAAATAGAGGAAGACGCTCACAGATGTTAGCTCAGCAACAATCTTCCTCACCAAAAAAAAAAAAAGTGAACTGCAAACCATGCCCTCCCCACGCTCATCCTTTATCTATCTCCTCCACCCTCATAAGTTACCAGTGTATCTGGTTTCTTCTATATCCTCCCAGAGCTTATGCAAATCCAAGCAAGTTCAAATCTATTCTGATTTTTCCCATTCGGAGAGTGTGTTATTTATGGCACATTCTTCTGTACTTGCACTTTTTTTAATGATGGAAAATTTCAAGTATATACCAGGATGGATCCAACCCCAGTGACCTGTCACCCTGCATCACCCACCCACCACCAGGTCACGGCCATCATGCCTCATCAGTGTCTCAGACCACTTTCTTCTCCAGTGTTATTTTCCGATAGAATTTGTCTGAGGTTGGTGTCATTTCGTCTTTAAATGTTTTGTAGAATTCTCCAGTAAAAGCCCTTGGCCTGTGGTTTTGTTGTGGGAAGATTTTTGATGACGAATTCAATTTATTTAACATGTTGATAGGGCTATTCAGACTTTGTGTTTCATCTTGTGTCTGATTTGGAAAGTTGGAGTTTTGAAGGACTTTGATCATTCCTTGAACTTTATTTCAATGTTCGGGGCATATAGTTGGTCACAATATTCTTCTTTTAAATTTTTTCTTTCTTTCTTTCTTTCTTTCTTTTTTTGGTGAGGAAGATTGGCCCTGAGCTAACATCTGTGCCAGTCTTCCTCCACTTTGTATGTAGGATGCCGCCACAGCATGGCCGACGAGTGGTGTAGGTCCACACCTGGGATCCAAACCTGCGAACCTGGGCTGCTGAAGGAGAGCGCACGGAACTTTAACCACTCAGCCGTAGGGCGGCCCCAGGAGTTGGTTTTTTAAAACATAACCACATGGGGCCGGCCCAGTGGTGCAGCGGTTCAGTGTGCACATTCTGCTTTGGTGGCCTGGGGTTTGCCGGTTTGGATCCTGGGTGTGGACCTGGCACCGCTTGGCAAGCCATGCTGTGGCAGGCGTCCCACATATAAAGTAGAAGAAGATGGGCACGGATGTTAGCTCAGGGCCAGGCTTCCTCAGCAAAAAGAGGAGGACTGGCAGCAGTTGGCTCAGGGCTAATCTTCCTCCAAAAAAAAAAATAATAATAAAAGTAAAAAAATAAAAGATAACCACAATACCATCATTTCACCCAAAAACAATTAACAATAATTCATTAACATCATCAAACACCTGGCCAGTGTTCAAAGTTCCAGTTGTTTCATGGATGTCAGAATTTCTTTACCATCTGTTTCAGGATCCAAATAATGTGCAGATACTGCAATTATTTGAAAGCTCTTTGAAGTCTCTTTTAATATATATTATATACATTAAATATATAGTTTCTCCCCCCACCCCCTGTTAGGCGGGGAGGCAATTTGCTTCTTGAGGAAGATGGTTCCTTTGCCCTGTGGTGGTTCACAGAGCCTGACTTTTGCTGGTCGCGTCCCCATGTGTCGTGTAACAGTTTTCCCCGCCCTCCAGCTTTCCTGTAGGTTGGAACTTGGATCTAGAGGTTTGAAGCCAGATTCAAGTTCTTGTTCCTTTTGGCGAGACGTCGCCACAGTGTGTATTTCCATCGGGCGCCTAGTGTCTGTCTTTCCTGTTGAGCCATCCTGCTGCTTGCCTCGGACCAGGATTAGGAGTTCCAAAATGATGATGTTCTAACTCTGTCATTCTTTCTTCATTTCTTTTTTCTTTTGTTTTTTTGGTGAGGAAGAGTGACCCTGAGCTAACATCTGTTGCCAATCTTCTTTTTACTTGAGGAAGATTGGCCCTCAGCTAACATCTGTCCCCATTCTTCCCTATTTTGTATGTGAGATGCTGCCACAGCATGACTGATGAGTGTTGTGTAGGTCTGCACCCGGGATTCGAACTGGCAAACCCGGGGGCCACCAAAGCAGAGCACATGAACTTAACCACTGTGCACTGGGCCAGCCCCTCTCTTTTCATTTCTTAGCCAGATTACTTCTGTTAAGCAAAACATCCCTCACCTACTCCTGGGAGAACAAGTAGTTCTGTTCATATAGGAAAAGTGGGATTCATTCTTTTCCTTTTTTTTTTTTTTTAACCAGTTTTCATGGGTTGATTACATAGCATCGTCGAGCAGTGACAAGCTAGTGTTTAGTTTTTTAGAATCACCGTGACTCATGGGTTTAAACATATTTGATGTGTCCCATTGCACTTAAAATCCTTATTTTTTTGATTAATTTATTTTTTTGCTGAGGAAGACTGGCCCTGAGCTGACATCTATGCCCATCTTCCTCTGTTTTATGTGGGACGCCTACCACAGCATGGCTTGATGAGCTGTATGTAGGTCCACGCCCAGGATCCAAACCCACAAACCCCAGGCTGCCAAAGCAGGGTACACAAACTTAACCATTATGCCACTGGGCTGGGCCCTTAAAATCCTTATTGATTCTCAGATTGCCCTGTCTTTGGCTAGCGTGGTACACTGTGCTTTTTTCCCATAATGATACATCTTCGCAATAGTTCCTTCAGCTTTTCTGACATATAGCATATAAGTCCACAGTCCCTAATCTGAAATTCGTGGGGTCAGAATTCAGAATTTTCCTATTTTAGGAAGACATACCATTTGTTACACAGCACCCCAGTGGGGTCTGGGGCAACACCCTGTGATCTCACGCTTCACTTTTGTTTTTCCACATTTTTTTTTTTTTAAAGATTTTATTTTTTCCTTTTTCTCCCCAAAGCCCCCCGGTACATAGTTGTATATTCTTCGTTGTGGGTCCTTCTAGTTGTGGCATGTGGGATGCTGCCTCAGTGTGGTTTGACGAGCAGTGCCATGTCTGCGCCCAGGATTTGAACCGACGAAACACTGGGCCGCCTGCAGCGGAGCGCGCGAACTTAACCGCTCGGCCACTGGGCCGGCCCCCATTTTTTCACATTTTTAAAGACTGTGGTAGGGCTGACCCAGTGGCGCAGCGGTTAAGTGTGCATGTTCCGCTTCTCAGCGGCCTGGGGTTCGTCGGTTTGGATCCCGGGTGCAGACATGGCACCGCTTGGCACACCATGCTGTGCTAGGCATCCCACATATAAAGTAGAGGAAGATGGGCATGGATGTTAGCTCAGAGCCAGTCTTCCTCAGCAAAAAGAGGAGGATTGGCAGCAGATGTTAGCACAGGGCTAATCTTCCTCAGGAAAAAAAAAACTTGCAAAAAAAAAAAAGATTGTGGTAAAATGCACATAACATAAAATTTATTATCTTAACTTTTTTCTTTTTTTGGGTGAGGAAGATTTGCCCTGAGCTACCATCTGTGCCTATCTTCCTCTGTTTTGTATATGGGTAACATCCACAGCATGGCTGACGAGTGGAGTAGGTCTGTGCCCAGGATCTGAACCTGCGAACCCAGGCTGCCAAAGCAGAGCGCATGGAACTTTAACCACTAGGCCATGGGGGCGGCCCCCATCTTAACCATTTTTAAGTGTCCAGCTCTGTGACATTTGCATTGTTGTGCAACCATCCCCACCATCCGTCTCCAGAACTTTCTCATCTTCCCAAACAGAAACTCTGTCCCCATGAAACACTAACTCCCTCCCCCCGTCCCCCAGCCCCTGGCCCCACCGTCCTACTCTGAATTTGACTCCTCTGGGGGCCTCATATACGTGGAAATGTGCAGTATTTGTCGTTCTGTGTCTGGCTTATTTCTCTGAGCATAATGTTCTCAAGGTTCATCCATGTTGTAGCATATGCCAGAACTTTGTTCCTTTTCATGGCTGAGTAATATTCCACGTATGTCCATATCACATTTTACTTATCTGCCATAGGACACGTGGGTTGCTTCTACCTTTTGGCTCTTGTGAATCACGCTGCTATGAACATGGGTGTGCAAATACCTCTTTGAGACCCTGCTTTCAATTCTTGTGGGTGTACACCCACAAGTGGGTTGCTGGATCATATGGCCTACACTTCACTTTTATCGCATGAACACTTATGAATCTTCATACTAAATCCAATTTTAAAAAAAGATCAGAACTGGCTTGGGTTTTCCTGCCAAATGAGTGTGCCATAGGCATAAGAAAAAGCCTTTGAATTTGAGAAGTTCCCGGATTTTGGAAATATGGGAAAGGAACCTTCCGTGAAGGGCTGGACTGTGTTTATTTAACCAGACCCCTGTTGCCAGATGCTCAGGCTCCCACTGTGCTTTGGCTGCTACAGTGCGATGAAGCACTTGGTACACACATCATTTTTTTTTTTTCCCGAGGAAGATTAGCCCTGAGCTAACATGTGCCACCAATCCTCCTCTTTTTGCTGAGGAAGACTGGCCCTGGGCTAACATCCGTGCCCATCTTCCTCTGCTTTATACATGGGATGCCTGCCACAGGATGGTGTGCCAAGCAGTGCCATGTCCGCACCCAGGATCCGAACCAGCGAACTCTGGGTTGCCAAGCAGTGGAACGTGTGCACTTAACCGCTGTGCCACCTGGCCGGCCCCATGGAGTGGGGTTTTAGTCTGTGTCCCAGGCAGCTTTTCAGCTGGAGGGAGGCAAGATCGGATGTGCGTTTGGAAAAGCTCCCACTGGCTGCCAGATCGGGGGCTGCATGGGAGACTGCAGGACCCGGTGACGGACTTCTGGGGTCCAGCCCGTCCCCATTAGGAGGGGGCCTTTCCCAGTGACAGAGCTCCTATGTCACCCGCCCCCTCCAGGCTCGGACATCATCATGCAGCTGGACGACGTGGTCAGCAGCACGGTGACGGGGCCGCGCGTGGAGGAGGCCATGTTCAGGTGTGTGCGTGTGTCAGGGGAGGGGTCCTGCTCCTGGAGCCGTGTCCCCCCAGCCCTCGCCAGGCCCTTCCTACAGGTCGTGACTGAGGCCTTCCTACAGGTCGATCCGCTGGCTGGACCGGTGCATCGCGGCCCATCGGCGGCCGGACCAGCAGAACCTCTTCGCCATCATCCAGGGTGGGCTGGACGCGCATCTCCGCGCCACCTGCCTCGAAGGTAGAGCCACGTGCCCCCCGAGCCCCCGTGGAGCGGGGCTCCTCCATCGCAGAGGGCCCCACCTGGGCCTGGCATGGGCTGGCACTCACACGGTGGTTGTTAATGGGCGAAAGGGCCGTCCAGGCGGGAGCAGCGGCCGAAGCAAAGGCCTGGAGGCAGAATGGAGTAGAGAGTGCAGAATATCAGTAATTCCAGTAGCTCTCTGTTCTCAGGTGTCCCCCAGGCTCCGTGCCAAATGCCCGGCACGGGTCGACCCCTTGGCTTTTCATCACCATCCTGTAAGGTGGGAACTATGTGGTTCCCAAGGTTACGGAAGGGGAAACTGAGGCCCAGAGCTGTTCAGCCACTTACCCCAAGCCACACAGCTTGGATGTTGCAGACGTGGGATTTGAACCAGGCCTTGGGCTCTAGAACTTACGGCATTAACCGATTCATGGTCCTCTTCTCTCCCCGGGGAGTAAGACACACAGGGTCAGGAGCGAGGGGTTGGGCCCGGAACATTGTGCTGACAGCGGGGGGCCTGGAACCCCACATTGAGGTGCTGGGGAGCCATGGAGCGTTATTGAGTGGGAGAGTGACAGGAACCCAGGAGCATCACAGGACCATCCCAGGAGGACCGGAAGCAGGAGACTGGAGGAGTTAGTTGCCCAGCAGAAGGGTGACAGTGAGGCCTGAACCAGGGCTGTGGCCGTGGAGACGAGGTGGGGGCAGAGATGGGGCTCAAAGAAAGTGAGGTGTCATGGGCAAGACTCTGGATTCTGGAGTCTGTTGGGCTGGATCCAAACCTCTGATCTGCTCCCACGTGGCTGTGCTTCCTTGGGCTCGTGGCTTGGCCTCTCTGAGCCTCACTTTCTCCCTCTGTAAAATGGGAACATTCTCCCAGTGTCATGGGGTCAAAGGGAGGAATAATTGGGAAACTCTTCAAAGCGTCCTCCCGCCTGCAGCTGGCACCTTGTGTGCCGTTGGGAAGATTGTCCTTGTACTCCGCCCCCCACCCAGCTCCCCAGTCCAGAAACTCTTTTTAACGGAGTCCCACAGTCAGAGATTCATTTCACGTGCTGCTCCGTCCGCATGGACATAGATGACAGCAGAAACCAAGGTTCCGTGAAACATCACCCTTATACGTGACAGACTTTTTGCTTTCTGGTATTTTCTGTTTTCTTTCATTTAAAAAAAAACAACCACCCCATCGAGCCCCGTTAAATTCACTGCTCAGCCACCTGCGGTGTGACGAGTGCCCCTCGCTGCCCCCACGGCGCTTCTCACAGTGCTGCGAACCACCGGGTGGCCCTGGGGGGCGAGGGGGACCTGGGAAGCTGCATTTGAACCAGCTGATTCTGCTGCGCACTCAGGCTTCAACACCTGGCCCGAATAGAGGAAGGTGGGCACAGATGCTAGCTCAGGACAGTCTTGCTCACCAGAAAACACAACAAAAAAAGCCGGCCCCAGACCAGGCCTGCCTGCTGGGTGCTGGGGCCTCCACTGGGTTGAACTGGGCCCCTGGGCCAGGGACAAGCTTGGGCTTTGAGGCCAGACCCGGGTTTGAATCCAGCCTCTGGCATATGTGGCCTCAGGCTAGATGAAAACTGCCGTCCCTTCTCTGCAGCTTGAGCGTGATGGCCCATTTCTTGTTTTTTTTTTAAATTTATTTTTATTTTTTATTTTATTTTATTTTTTTAGAGGAAGATTAGCCCTCAGCTAACATCTGCTGCCAATCCTCCTTTTTTCGCTGAGGAAGACTGGCCCTGAGCTAACATCCGTGCCCATCTTTCTCTGCTTTCTATGTGGGATGCCTGCCACAGCATGGCTTGCCAAGTGGTGCCATGTCCGCACCCGGGATCCGCGCCAGCAAACCCCAGGCCGCCGAGAAGCAGAACGTGCGCACTTAACCCGTGGGCCACCAGGCAGGCCCCTTGTGGCCCATTTCTAAAATCCGGATCGCCCAGGAATGCACTTCATTGGGTGGCAGCCCCCCCGACATACACACACTCACTCACTGACACACACAGTCCTATTCTCTCCTCCTGAGGGACTTGGGGAGGACTGGGTGGGCAGGGTCTGCCCTGGGCAAGGGGGAGGACACCCTGCCTTTTGCCTGGTCCCCCTCACCTCGCCCTGTACCCGCAGAGATGACCAAGAGGGACGTGCCTGGCTTCGCCATCGGGGGCCTGAGCGGGGGTGAGAGCAAGAACCAATTCTGGAGGATGGTGGCGCTGAGCACAGCGAGGCTGCCAAGGGACAAGCCCCGCTACCTGATGGGGGTCGGGTATGTGGGGGAGAGGGGAGACAGCGCCACCCTGGGGAGCGGATTCCTGGGCACCCCTACCCCCCCACCCCCACCCCGGGCTTGGGGGAGGGGAAGGATGGAGGCCTGCCTGGGAGGGGACAGAGGACAGGTCCTCCCCCTGAGGGCGGTTCCGAGGGGGTGGGGGAGTCTGGGGGTGGGCGCTGGGTGTGCAATGAGGGCTTGAGGTACTCTGCTCCCCTCCCCCCACGGCCCCACCCCCAGCTATGCCACCGATCTGGTGGTCTGCGTGGCTCTTGGATGCGACATGTTCGACTGCGTCTTCCCCACGCGGACGGCGGTGAGGCCCTGGGCAGGGGGCAGACAGGGGCGGGGGCCTAGGTGCCAAAATGGGGGGGGCGTGGGGGGGCCAAGACCCCGTTGACCCGCCTTCCCCGCCCCCCTCCCCCGCAGCGCTTCGGCTCCGCCCTGGTCCCCACAGGGAACCTGCAGCTGAAGAAGAAGCAGTATGAGAAGGACTTCCGCCCCATCGACCCCGAGTGTGCCTGTCCCACCTGCCAGACGTAGGGAGGATGGGGACTGGGGGTCGGGGGAGGGCGCGGAGGGGGCAGGACCCTTGTAATGCTGAGCCCCTTTCCTGTCCCCAGGCACAGCCGGGCCTTCCTGCACGCGCTGCTCCACAGCGACAACACCGCCGCCCTGCACCACCTCACTGTCCACAACATCGCCTACCAGGTGGGCGGGTGGCCGGGCGGGCACGGCGGGGGGTGGCGGGTCGGGTGCCTGCGGCGACGCTGACACCTTTCCCGCCCTGCAGCTGCAGCTGATGAGCGCCGTGCGCGCCAGCATCGTGGAGAAGCGCTTCCCCGACTTCGTGCGGCACTTCATGGGCACCATGTACGGGGACCCCACCCTCTGTCCCACCTGGGCCACGGAAGCCCTGGCCTCTGTGGGCATCACGCTGGCATGACCCGGCTTGAGGGAGGGAGGGGATGGAAGATATTGAAGGATTCGCATTTTTTATTATAACTTAGTGTGTCTGTGCCTTCTTGGGGAGGTGGCCTGTCTTGGTCCCCTTCCTGGTCTGAGTGTCACTGAGGCTGATATTTCCCCCTCTGGTTGATAATGACAAGTAACTATAGCAGCAGCTGGTATCTGGAAATCACCTGGCACAGCCCAGCATGCATGTCACCATGTAGGAAGTACCCCAGAGTGGGACCTGCATTGTTCCTGTGGCTCAAGCCCCCCCAGCCACCATGGGGGTGGACACTGTTGTCTTCCTCCCTTTTTTTTTTTTTTTTTTTGGTGAGGAAGATTGGCCCCGAGCTAACATCTGTTAGCTCGCAGAGCGTGTGAACTTAACCACTGTGCCACCGGGCTGACCCCCTTGTCCTTCTCCTTTTTACGGGTGAGGAAGCAGGCTCAGAGAGGGGAAGTCGCTTGCCCAAGGTCACCACCGAAGAAGTAGCTCATGCTCTTTGCCTTGACCCTTGGCACATGTGGCCTCATCGTCCCGTCAGTAAACACAGGGATGATGACAGTGCAATGCACTGTTCTCAAAAGCTGTCGTGTATTAAAGTCTTGCCACCTTATGATACAGGTATAGCTACGTTTCCCATGTTACAGATGAGACAGGTTCAGAGGAATGAAGTCACGTAGTCATTATCACCCAACAAAATAAATAGGTCCAGGATCTAACCCAGATAGGACCAATTACAGAC
Organism: Equus quagga; assembly: GCF_021613505.1. Taxonomy (NCBI): domain Eukaryota; kingdom Metazoa; phylum Chordata; class Mammalia; order Perissodactyla; family Equidae; genus Equus; species Equus quagga. Next base: position 88,418,214 of record NC_060280.1, on the reverse strand, counting down.
CGAGTCCTCTTAGAAGAAAGGTTTTTCATTTGAGAAGTAATAGGATTGTAGGATCCACAATTCAAACAGCATAAAAATGCAGCTACTTTGATCAGTCTGTGTATTCTTCCAGAAATTGTCCATGGGTACATTTCTTTTCATGAATGGCAGCGTCCTTTACATACAGTATTCTCCCTTGCTAGTTTTTTCTTTTTCTTAGTATATCTCAGATTGTTTACACATCAGTACACGAAGACTTCCTCAGTCTTTTCTGCAGCTGTTGCATAGTATTTACGAGCTCCATGTCGGGCAGTTAGGTGTCTCCAGGGTCTGTGATTGTGGTCAAGGCTGCAATGCCAAACCTTGTGGGTCGTTTTCCTTAAAATTCTTCCACCCAGCCCCGCCTCTCTTCCAAGAGGTCAAGGGTCTCAGTGCCCAGAACCCCCACCGTTGCCTGCATAATCACGTGCCTTTTCCGGGGGAGAGGATCCGTTGAGTTTCGCTGGAACTCAGAAAGGTTCAAGGGGCCGGGGAACGACAACGGAGCGTGAGCCGCATCAACACGGGGCGTGAGCGGAAAGTATTCCTAGGAGAGGGCACGGCATTTGCAAAGGCGTGGAGGCATGACTTTATGGTAAGGAAGGTGGGAGCCAACGGTGCAGGGCTAGTCCGCCTCTCCGGGAGAACCGCTAACATCGCCTGATTCTCACCCTGAAAGCGCGGCAGGACCCCGCGCGGAGAGGTGGTTTGCGAGCCCGGGGCCGAGATGCATCCTGGGACTTGTAGTTTTCTCTAGAGCCCGGAAACTCACAGGTGACGGTCACCACCGGGTCCCACCACGAGGTGGCGCCCTGCAGCGAGTACGGTGGGCCTTACCCTGTACTCCGAAAGACAACAATCACAAGTCAGAACGGGGGATTCTTTGATTGACAAACATAGTTTTCAGTCAGAGTCAGGATTCGGAGGTTAAAGCCCGCCCTCTCTCGGTTTGTTGGCTGATGGAACGGAGTGATATTTATATAAACCAATGGGAAATTTTTAGGGAACTAGGTAGCGTGAAGTGACAAACCAGTGTCTAAGAATCGATCCCTAATATCATTGGCCAGCTTTGTTGACTGGCGTGTCTTTCTGCCAATAAGACTGGAGGATTTTTCTGCCCCCCCCATCGGGAACTCCCCCAGTGGGCGGGGCCAACACGCCTTTTCCCGAAACACCGCCTCCCAGCCTTGACAACTCACTTCCCGCCGCTATTGGCTCTTACACAATAGCGACAGCTCTTGCGTCCTATCAGTCCGCGAGAAGGTCCCCAGGGGGAAGACTCACTCACTCGTGAGCCCGTGCCTCGCTCTCATTGGCTCGTGGGCACGAGTGGCAGCGCGGCCGGCCAATTGGGGGCGGCGCGACGGCTTTGGGCGCAGCCCCGGGGCCCGGGCGGGAGGTCGCTCGGGTCGGGTGTCGGCTGAGAACCGGATGAGGCGGCGACCGTGAGGCCGAGCCGGGAGCGGGCGTCGCGCCGAGGCCCGGGCGGGCGGGGAGCAACGGCCGCGGACGCCGCGGGGCCGCATCGTTGAGGGCCGGGGCGGGCGGGGAGCGCAGGGCGCTCGGGCCGGGGGCCGCCGGCGCCATGGGCAACCGGGGGATGGAGGAGCTGATCCCGCTGGTCAACAAGCTGCAGGACGCCTTCAGCTCCATCGGCCAGAGCTGCCACCTGGACCTGCCGCAGATCGCCGTGGTGGGCGGCCAGAGCGCCGGCAAGAGCTCGGTGCTCGAGAACTTCGTGGGCCGGTGAGCGGGCGCGGCGGCGGGCGGGCGGCGGCCTAGGGCGGAGGGCGGACCGGGAATGGCGCGCCCTGCGCCGCCGGCGTAACTGCGGCGCCTGCGTGCCCGTGGCGGGGACGGGGACGGGGACGGGAAGGCGGGCCCTGCGGGGGCTGGCGGTCCGACCCCGGCCCCGGCCCCGGGGGCGTCTCGCGGGCTGCGGGGCGCGGGCCCGGACTGCGGGGGACCCGGCTTGAGTGGGTGAAATGTCCCATCTGGTGGCCTGGGGGTCGGGGGTTGTCCCCCTGCTCTGTCTGTCCGCAGCCTGCCGCCTAGATCTCCATCGGGCCGACCCCTGCGGTCTGGCTGGCTGTTCCTTTATCTGGAGCAGCCGCCGCCGTCTGCTTGGCTGTCTCTCTGTCCTGGGTCGGCCTCCCTGCCACCACCATTTGGCTGTCCATCTGGCCAGTCCCGCAGGGCAGCCCCCTGCTGTCTAGCTCGCTGTCCAGGGTGACCTGTGCTGTCTGGCCGTCCGTCCGTGCCCCTCACAGGCTTTACCACTTAGCCAGCCGTCTCTGGGGTCACCCCAGCTGCCCTCTGCCCTAAGGGGCCCTGCAGTCTGGCTCCCTGGGGCTGTTTTCAGCGTGGTCCCTGGCGAACGCTGGCTCCTCTCTTCCAAGTGGCTGCTTTTGTCTCTGTGTCCAATTGTCTGTCCTTCTCCTGGTCTGTCCATCAGTGCCCTGGCAGCCCCCAACTGTCTGACAACCTCTGTGGGCCGGGGGCGGGGGGGGGGGGGGGGGCTCGTGGCAGCATGCAGAGGAGAAGGGAGTGGAAGCATGATCCTTGAACTCCCCCTTCTCAGCTGGAAGGAGGACTCCGGGGAACTTTCTCCAGCATTCTTTCCTGGCCCGTGTCAGGGTGCTCCGGGGCCCCGGAACACAGGGGCCAGCCCCCAAGCTAAAGCTTGCAAATTGAGGGCCCTCCTTGGGGCCTGAGAAGGAACTTCTTGCCTGATGAGGCCTGAGTGGGGAAAACTGGAATACACCCTTCTCTGGGCAGCCCTGAGAAGCCTCAGTTTGCCCATCTGTCCAGTGGGTGAACCCCACTGTTCTGGGCTGTGTCGAGAATTCAGGAAGCTAATGAATGAGAAGCGGCCCGGAGGCCGCCGAGCCCGGTTGGTTCACCCCCTCCCTTCCCCCACCTCTTGCCCTTCTGCCTCCCAGATGGGCGGCCCCTTCTCCATTCTGGGAAGTCCTCCGTTTGTGACTGTGGCTGCCAAACGATAACATAGTCAGCATTCTCATCGTTATTGTTATTGTTGTTGTTAGCCGTGCTGAGGGGTCACGTTCGTCCAGCCGGCCCAGGGCTGAGTTCTTTCTTGGTTCAGTATCTTGAATCCATCGGTGAGCGAGTGGGGTGCAGGCTTCTGTTACCCCCACCTTAGAGATGAGGCGGGAGGCTCAGAAGGAACTCGCCGTCTGCCCAAGGCCACCAGGCTGGCGCTCATTGGAGCCCAGCCGGGTGCCCAGCCCGCCCCTGCTTTCCCAGAGGCCTGAGGTTTTGCTCTCAGTGTCACGAATTTCCTCCTTTGCTGCCTGGCCTCTGGCAAGTTGCCCTCTGTCGACTGTGGCGGAAAGTTGTGGACCTGGGGTCAGCCGGGGCTGGCTGGTCCTCAAGCCGGGCCGTGGGCGCCTGTGCGTGGCCATCTTCCTGCCCGCCCAGGCTTCCAGTGGGCGTCTGCAAAGCTCTGTCCGTTTCATTTGCCTTTGACCTGGCACAGGTTATTTGACCTCTCCGTGCCTCAGTTTCCCCTCCTAAAAGTGGGGTGATGATCCCTCAACAAGGCTGTTGCAAGGTTGCAGCGATATGATGTGTTGAAAGCGCCTCTGTAGCACACAGTAGGCCTACATGGACGGGGCTGTTATTCACCGGGCTGGTACCTCTCCTATCGATGACACAAGCTAATTAGGACGAAGGGTTCTCAAGTGACACACTGGGCTTCACTGAAGCCTTTCGAGGCTGGCAGTGCTGGGGCTCCCATTTTACAGAGCGGGAAACTGAGGCTCCGAGAGCCGAGCACGCTTACTTGAGGCTGTTCAGTGACGAACTGGGGGCTCTGGCTTTGGGAGCCCTGGTTCTCTCCTCTCCCCACCTCTCCTCGCTCCCTCTGCCCCTGGCCTTTCTCTTCTGCCCACCCTGGCATCTGGCGACAGCCAGCTACTACCGAGCTGGCCCGTGTGGCAGCCTCTTCCCAGAAGCCCGCAAAGCGACCTGGGTCGTTACAAAGATCCCTTCAGGGCCCGAGGACCAGCGTTGTAAAAAGGCCTCTCTTTGGGGATGGGGTGCACAGGGCTGTCTTCTTTTTCTTTCTGGAACGTGGGTGAGGCCTCTCAGCTATGGAGCCCTGCTCCAGGGGCACGGCAGGTGGGCCTCACTTGGAATCCCAGCCCGTACTTCTTTCTGTGACTTTGGCCCAACTGTGCAGCGCTGACCTGTGCGGGGGACATCCCGCTGGTCTCAGGGAGCTGACGAAAGCGCGTGTCAAGGGCCTGTGCTTAGGGTCAGCGCAGGCCGCTCCGTTTCATTGCCTCCTCCTTGTGGATTTTCTAAGAATGTGGTCCAAGTGGGAATGGTCCAGTCAACTCATGTCGGTGGCCCTGGGGGCCCAAGCCTTCTTGTTGCGTCTTTTATTTCACCTGCACGGTGTTTAAAAAAAAATTACCTGCCAACATTGAAAAATTAGGTTTTGCATCAAAATCTGGGTTTTTGTAGTGTTAGCAAACACCCAAGGATCTTTCGAGTTTAGTGGTTAGCACAGGCCCTGGGCCCAAGGTCCGGCTCCCTGTTTGACTGTGTGACTTTGGCCAAGTGGACTCAGGTTCCTTTTCTGTAAAATGGGAGTGATAACCAGACCCTCCCTGGGGCGTGGACCCTGTACCCATGGCTGTTGTTGAAATCATCGTGCTCTGGCCTTCCTGGGCCAGTGTCTCGCTTGGTACTTAGTGCCTGGATCTCAGAAGCAGCAGCTGCTGGCTGCCCTGTCAGACCAGCAGTCTGCTCGAGCTGCCACAGACCCCACCACTCCCTGATGCTCACCCAGGCCCATTTCACATTTGCCCGGAGCCCCTTGGCCCTGGAAACCTTTGAGTTTAAGACTCCTGGATTGTGCCCCCTCTGCCAGCAGATAAACCTGTGGCCCTGAGGAGAGGGGAGGATGTGGCTCCCTCAGAACCGTGTCATTTAGCTTTAGGAGCTGGCACGAGGGAGGGGCTTGGGAAATTTTTCCCTGGGAGAAGAGCAGGAGGAGGCTGAGGTTGAGGCCTCCAGCTCCAAGTCCCCCAGGCGCTGGCTTGATCCTATGAGCCTCGCCTCTCTGTGCCTCGGTTTCCCCAGCTGGGAAGTGGGGCTGTCAACAGTATCTACTCATGGGCCCCACGCAGGCGACCAGGTTGGGTGTGTTTCGCCTCTTAGGGCAGATAAAGTCACAGGCGCCTGTCATTGAGGATGGAGTGAGGGATTAAGTGAGACCATTTCGAGTGCTTCGAGGCGTGTCTGGCGCAGAAAAAGTGTTTAAAATGTTGTGCATTTTTCATTCGCTCGTTGAAATTGTTTTCTGAGTCCGTTCACTCTGTGCCCGGCAGCCCTGTTCCAGGGCTGCAGACAGAGACCCCAGCAAGCGAGATTTCAAAACCTCTGCCCTGGGGGAGGAGGCATTCCAGCACGGGCAGATAAAGAAGAAGGAAGGTAGAAGATTGTCACAGGAAAAAAGAGCCGGATTCTGGAAAGGGCGTGGGAGATTGGGGGGAGGCGTCAGTTTTAAATAGAAGAGTTAGGGAAGCCCTCCTGGGGAGGGTCACTTAAGATGAGGGAGGAACCACCAGTGGAGATCTGCCGGAAGAGGTCCCAGGCTGTGGGAACAGCCAGTGCAAAGGCCCTGGGGCAGGAGTGTGCATGGAGGCCAGTATAGCGGGAGAGTGGGGGAGATGAGGTTAGGGAGGTATTGTGGTGGGGCAGGGTGCAGGCCACGCAGAGCCTTGGGGGCTGGGGAAGGCTCTGAGCAGAGGGAAAGCCGCCAGGGACACTGTTACTGTCTTTCTGGACCTGGTCCTGGGCAAGCTGAGGGCTGCTGCCTTTGATTTTCAGGTTTACCTAGATTTTGTCAGTGAACAAATCCTGTGAACGCATGGAGGGGCCTGGTGCCATTTTTCTTTTGACAAGAAACGGCTGCCCATGGGGCTTTCCTGTCTCCAGCTGCATTGCCATTTGGTGATGGTGGCATGTCCTTCTAGGGAGATGTGGCTGTGCCCCAGGGCTATCACCTGGCACACAGCAGGTGCCAGACCCTTGGCTTGTGTCCCTGCCACACTGAGGGGCATGCGGTTGGCCCTTTGGGCCGGTTTGTCCCTTCACACATCTTAGGTGTTCAAAGCCACTTGGAAGTGACAGCTCCCATTTTTATTACCCTTTTTGGGCAAAACTGAAGTGCCTTTGCCTGTGTAGTCTAAGTCCCTGGGCCAGCTAGAATGGGGAGAGCCCAGAGGTGTGTGGCGGTGCCGCATGTCAGCTGAAGGACCTCACTTTTCTGGGCCTCAGTTTCCTGATCTGCAAAATGGGGGCGTGATGGTCCCTCCCTCCTGGGAGGGCTGAGGATCAATGAGATAATCCCTGTGAAATAATAGGCCCCTGCGTGGTGATAGCCCTGAGGCAGGACTTTGACATGCGGTGTTAATTTCTTTTCCCTTAAAGAAAAGGAACCCCTGATGACTCTTAATATCAGTGCCACCTCCTCTGGCATCAATGCAAATCCAGTGCCTGTCCATGTGGGCAGGTTGCTCTGTCCCTCACTCTGGGGACACAGCCGGAACCAGCAGGGCCTGAAATGCTGGCAGGAGCCTGGTCCTGGTTCGTTTCTAAGTGGCAAGGTGGCTGCGAACGCATATTTGGCCGGGAGAGCTCTTTATGCCCATTTTGAATGTGGTGGTGGGAAGTTGGGGGCCAGAGTGCCCAGCAGTTGCGAATTGGCTAGATAACAACGCATCCAGACCCCTGACTGTGAAATAGCCGCACAGAGTGATGTCGAAGAGGGTTGACTGAGCCAGATGGCCGTGGAAGGGCTGTTGGGTCCCAAACCCAGCGGACTTGTGATGCCAGCTTGTTCAAAACAGTTGTCTTTTCATACTGAAACGCCCAGGAAGATGTGCGCCCCCGATCCCCACAGGTGGGTTGTCTCCCCACGTGATTCTTGGTTCGCTTTTGTGAATTCTCTTTATTCCCAGGAAGACAGATTTCTCTAGAGCTCGGCTCTGGGCTGCTCAAGTGCTGTTTTCAGAGCTATTCGCCTGGGGATAATGGCCCTCGCGAGGTCCGCAGATTGAAATCCCCTGGTAATAAGCCGGGTCGCTCCTGGCTGAGGCCAGAGGACGGCCTCGTGGACGCTTCTCGATGGAGAGCTTTCAAAGGCAGCGCGGGCGGAAGGGGCCGGGCGCCACATGGAGCCTGCGTCTCTGTGGGTGTTCGCCTTTGGCTCAGAGCCGCTGCTGCCAAGCTTTTGCCCGATTTGAATGAAAATGCCGAAATCACAGGCTCCTCGACTGCAGGAAAACAGCAGCTAACCCGTAATTTACGAGGGTTGCCAACTGCATGCTGTCATTAAGCTCTCATTGTGTTAAAGCTTTGGAAAAATCAAGCCAATAATGAGATATTGATAGGGCACTAGCCACGATCCGAATAAAAGAAAAAATTGCCCTTCCTCCGAAGCAGGGTGGCCCCGGGGAGACAAGACTGTTGTCCTCGGGTGCGTCTGGGGCTCCTGTTAGTGTGGGCGGCAAGGTCTCTGCTGGGGGGCGGATTTCTTCCTTTGGCGTCACCCTGAGTGTGGATAGGGAGCTGGGTGGCCCCTTCAGTTTCGCCTGATGTTTGTGACACAGTAAGAGCTGATGTTTGTGGAGAAGCGTCCTGTGTCGCCCCTGGGGGACTTAGGGCTAAAACCTGACCCCGGGCTCCCAGCCCCCCTGGGGGGCACGTGCTCTCTTAGCATCCCTGCTTTGCAGATGGGGAAACCGAGGCCAGAGAGGGGGCAGAGCCAGACGTCTGGGGACACAGGGTTGGAAGGTGTGGCCGTGGCTTGGAGGCTAGGGTGAATAGTGGATGCCACGGTGCTGGGGCTGAGGTCACGGATGCAACGCCTCCCGGCTCTCGGGCTTGCTCGAGGTTGGCAGCTGGGCATCTGACTGGCGTGCCTGAAGTGGCACCTACTCTGTGCTGGGCGCTGGGGACCAGCAGGGACTGGGACGGACAGAGACGGGGTAAACGATTAAATGAGCAAGAACATTCTGAAGATGGAGAAGCGCAGTGGAAATGCGGGGGGGAGAGTGGCTGGGGCTGCTTCCGATGGGGCGGGTGGGGTGGGCGCTCGCCACGAAGCCTGCCCCTCGAAGCCTCCAGAGAGGAGCGTGCCGGGCAGAGGGGAGGCAGAAAGAGGGCCCTGTGCACGCCAGCCTGCGGGTGCCCGCCGCGGACGTGGCAAGGGGGCCAAGACGGAGGCCAGAGCCGGTGGGCACGTGGGGGTCAGGAAGCTGCCCTCAGATGCCACTTTTCCAAAATTTTAACTCTTCAAGTCGGACCCTGAAGACAGGGTTCTTGTACAAAGGAAACCGTGACCCATGAGGAGAACGCACCGCCCACCCGCCCCTCCCTCCCCCCGCGTCAGTTTGGGGTGTCTGCTGCCTGACCCCCGTGTGCTTCTGTACACGCGTCCATGCCGGGCCCTCCAGAAAGTGCCCAGTGCCGTGAGGGGCTGCTGCTTTTGTGATGTGTCTGCTTTCCAGAACCTCGTTCTTTTCCAACCGCTGGACACATCCTGGAGGTCTTTCCACGTTGGAATGTTTGTACCTGCTGCTCAGAGCTTCCTGACCTGCCCAGAGGGGTGAGGAGTGGAGGCGGGGGCCAGTGGGGGGGGTTGCTGTGGCCGTCCTGAGGAGAGGGGACAGCACCCTCTGTCCATGCACCGTGATCCTCGCTGGGGCTTGGCACAAGGGGCCTCACCCACTCTGAGGCCAGGGCTTGATCCGTTTTTTATTTTTTTATTTCTTTGCTGAGGAAGATTGGCCCTGAGCTAACATCTGTGCCCATCTTCCTCTATTTTGTATGTGGGACGCCACCACAGTGTGGCTGATGAGCGGTGTGTAGGTCTGCACCTGGGATCCTAACCAGCGAACTCTGGGCCGCCAAAGTGGAGTGCAGAAACTTAACCACTATGCCACTAGGCCGGTCCGTTGATTCCTTTTATTGATGAGGAAACTGAGACACAGAGGCTTCCCCAAGGATGCTGGGTTTCAAGTGGCCAGCCTTGCCCCGGGTCTGCTGGCCTGTCCCCAGAGAGCGCACTCACCCTGACTTAATACTCTAAACCCTGCAGTGCTCACCGGGGCACCTCAGCCACTCAGTCTGCCTCCTCTGGGGGCAATTGGGTGGGCTTTCTGTGTCTTTGGTGCCCTTGCCGTGTGCCAGGCAGAGACCTGCCTGTACCCCATTTCAGGGCAGGCCTGTTTTACAGATGAAGCAGCTGAGGGCAGGGCTGGGCAGGCAGGTGGGGACCTCCAAACCCCTGTCCTACCCACTCGTTCATTCAGCCAGGGTTTGTCTGTGGTGGAGAATGGCACCTCCACAGTAAGTGGTAGAGGCTGCTTCAGATGGGGATGTCCCTGTGAGCAAGGCCTTGAGAGGTCCTCGTCCTCCCAGGAGGCATGTGCCAGTGAGAAGTGGGTGGAGGCCTGTGGAAGATGGAGGCCCCGACAGGGAGCCTTGGGGCAGGAATGGTGGTCAGGGAATGCTTCTGGGAGGAGGCGGCAGGCCTTCCTGCTGAGGTGAGGAGGCTGGGCAGGAGCTGGCTGGAAGCAGACCCCACCTGGCTTGGGACCCACCAGCTTGGGGTTCATGCCTTTTATTCACAGGGCGCTGTCTTTTCTTTTTCATGGCTGCGTAGTATTCCACGGCACAAGGCGCCTTTGTTTATTTCCCCACCTCTTGGTGGGGGACCTTAAGGCTGTTTCCAGTCATCCAGTCCCAGGATTTGCACGTGGACATGGGACCTCTGTGTAGAATGTGGGAGAAGAGGACGTGGGGAGGTTGGTGGCCAACCCTGGGTGTGTGGCCCTCACCTCCCCAGGTGTGGTGGCCAGGACACCGCCAAGCAGCGGCTTCACTGGGGTTGAAGAGTGGGTCTGGAACTGCTTGGAGAGTCCTCTCTGATGCTCCCGCATCAGCACGTCCTGGCCGCGCTTCCCCTCCTCCCCACCTCTTCCACGGCTGGGACCCGTGCAGTCGCCTCTGCCCTGGTCCCCTGTCTCCTACTCTTGCCCTCACAGCGTCCACAGGTCACCCTCCTCTGCCCACCACCCTCCATGGCTCTCACCTCCATTAGGGTACAAGCCCACCTATGTCTTCCTGCAGCCCCCAACACCTCCACCCCTTCTCCCCCTTGCTCATCCCTCCAGCCTCTTGGCCACGACCTACACTCCCCAGGCTCCCTCCCACCAGGGGCCTTTCTCTTCCTTCCTCTGCAGCTCCTCTTTGTCCAGAGTTCTAGCTGACCAGCCCCTCTCTTCTCGGGTCCCTGCTCAAACCTTGCCTCTCTGAGATCGCCTCCCTCCCCCCGATCGCCGGCCTCGCCATGTTGGCCTCAGCGTTCTTCACGCCTGAAATGATCGTGCATTATTTGTTTCCTCTCTGCCTCCCTGCTCCCCCAGAACGTTAGTCCTCACGGGCAGAGTTTGCTCTCCATGTTCCTCCTGTCCTGACACACAGTGGGAGCACGTGTGTTTGTTGAATGAATGTCCGTAGAAACCAGACTTGGGTTGATTTCACTGCACTCACGGTCATGGAGAAGGGGCTGGAAGACGGCCCCAGACTCGGCCCTGGGGGCTCACAGCCCGCCCGGGGCATGCAGGACCATGGCCAGCCGAGGGGCAGGGGTGCTCCGGGGACAGCAGCCAGTGCATCTTCTTTCCGGGGAGGGCTGTGGTTCGCCCAGCTGACACGGAGGAATAACCGTGTTAGACAAAGACCCCCAGGCTGGCCTGGCATGGGTGTCCCTCTGGGCTGGCTTCCCCGGCTGTAAGAGGGCGCCCTCCCCAGGCTGCGGTGACGGATGCCCTGTCCAGCTGCCAGTGGGGGCCCTGGACTCTCACTTGCTGCCTCGGTGCCAGGCAGCCCGGTCAGGAGTGAGCCCTGCTTGGCCCGGGTCCTCGAGCATCCCCGAGGCCTCAGGCCTCCCCTCCTCCCATGGATGCCAGGTGCCCTCCCAGACCAAGAACGAGGTGCTGGGGGTCATTGCTTCTCAGCCCTGGCAGCCCCTTCGGATCCACCACAGGGAGTGGTCATAAAATGCCGGAGCCCAGTGCCAGACCCTCCCAGACCGGCCTCAGACTCCGGGGGATTCCAGTCATGGGCCGCGGTGTGGAGCACTGCGGCTCCAGGGAACTTGAGCCTGCTTGGACCGCAGACGTGGGCTGTGGACAAGTGGGCGGCCGGCAGAACCGTCCAGGGCCCCGGGGGCACCCCCACGCCCAGCCGTGGCAGGCGGCGTCCCGGAGACTGCCCCGTGACACATTTCTCAGTGATAAGAGTCTTTTGGGGCTGGCAGCCGAGTGGAGCAGGCAGGAGCAGTCCCAGCTGGGGTGACACCCGGCTGCCGGGTGATACGCCCTGGCACGGCCAGGCCACTCCCAGAGGAAGCCCCGTGGCAGGTCGGGGACACGGGCCCGTCTGTCCCAGGCCGCGGGGCCCGTGTCTTCTGTGCTGCTGGGCAGGGTCCTTCTGGAGGGTCCCAGCCTCCTCGCCCGGGAGGCCCCCAGCTGGCTTGGAGGACAAGGCCTTCAGAAGTTTTCTACGGGGTGGGGGATGGGGTGCCAGGGATGTCTAAATCAAGATCAGGGGCCTGTGACTGGAGGCCGTGAGCCCCCGACTCAGCTGGAGGAGCCTTCCTGTGGTTGGGTTGGCATGCCTGCTTGTCTCGCAACACCCAGTTCCCCTTGTCTGGGCGGAAGCCCTTGCGACGGAGGCCAGCTCCCGCGGCGTCTGTCCTGGGGCCCCGCCTGGCACAGGTCACAAGGGAGCTCAGGGCAGGCCGCTCTCCGAGGCTGGGAGGTCCCACTGGAACACACTGCCAGCACCAGATGAAAAAGGACATGCCAGCTTGATTTTTCAACTCTTTCGTGAATTACAAGTTATTCAAATGTTGACCCATTGTAAAAAAAATCCCCTCTGCAGGACGGGCACAGAGCAAGGCCGAGCTTCCTATTGCCCTTTGCTAGAGCCACTCCCATCAGCCTGTGGCTCTTGTCACATCCTTCCTCCAGCTTTCTGTGTGTGAGTGTCCCCTGTCCCCCCCAATGCCTCCATAAGTCCATCTTTGGCACTTGAAGTCTCAGCAGAATGTGACCACCTCGTGCCAAATCCCTGCTATTTACTGTCTAAAGGGGTTTTGCCGCCACCTTCTTCTTTTTTTCTTGGTAAGGAAGATTGGCCCTGAGCTAACATCTGTACCCATCTTCCTCTATTTTGTGTGGGACGCTGCCACAGCACGGCTTGTCAGGCTGTGTCATGTCCGCACCCAGGATCCAAACCGGCGAACCCTGGGCCAGCAAAACAGAGCGTGCAAGAACTTAACAACTATGCCACCAGGCTGGCCCTGCCTTCATTTTGTTTTCAGTAAACCTTTTTTTGGGAATAATTGTAGATTTACAGAAAGTAAATAAGCTTTGAATTTACAGAAGAGTTGCAGAGATAGAACAGACGGCTCCCGTATACCCCACCTGTCTTTCCCTGATGTCAACCCCTTCCCGTGGCCTGTTTCTCACAACTGAGAAGTGAACCTTGGAATGTTGTCATCGTTAACAGCAGCCAGACTTTGTTCAGCTCTCCCACGGATTTCTGTCCCAGGGCCCCATCCAGGATCCCCCACATTGCATGTCATCGTCACCTCCTCAGTCTCTGCTCATCTGTGGCAGCGCCACAGTCATTCCTTGCTTTGACGACCTTGCTGTTTCGCAGAATGTCCCTCAGTTTGGGTTTATCTGGTATTTTCTGATGGTTAGACCGAGGCTCTGGGGTTTCGGGAAGAAGACCACGGAGATGAGGTGTCCTTCTCTTCGCCCCTTTCAGGGCTCTGTGACATCAACAAGGCTGATCGCGGTGACGCTGACCTTCGTCTCTCCGTTGACCTTGGTCTCTGGTTAAGGTGGCGTCTGCCAGCTTTCCCCAGTGCTGAGTTACTTTTTCTCCTTCTCCTGCACTATCCTTTGAAAGCCTCGAGGGTTTTTTTTTTGTTTTTTGAGGAAGATTAGCCCTGTGCTAGCATCTGCTGCCAATCCTCCTCTTTTTGCTGAGGAAGACTGGCCCTGAGCTAACATCCGTGCCCATCTTCCTCTACTTTATATGTGGGACGCCTACCACAGCATGGCTTTCCAAGCAGTGCCATGTCCGTACCCAGGATCTGAACTGGCAAACCCCAGGCCGCCGAAGTAGAATGTGCGAACTTAACCGCTGCGCCACCGGGCCGGCCCCTCGAAGGTTCTTTTGAATGTAATTGTTTACTGGGAAATATGTGCAACATGGCCCCGAGTTCCAGACTCTCAGACAGGAGGCTTCGGCGGCTCCTGCAGAGTCCCGGTGGCAGCCTCTTCCTCGTCTCCTGTGCGTCCTCCCAGGTGCTCAGTGCAAATAAAGAGAATTCGAGTGTGTGTTTTTCTCCTTCCCTCCCCCGGACACAGCTTTACACCCAGTTTCCACTGTTACATCACAGTATTTCTTGGGGATCTTCGGTATCCACACACAGAGAGCTCGTTCATCTTTTTTTCCTCCCTCGAGGTGTAATTTACATACAGTAAACAACGCCCGTTTTAGCACACAGTTCTGCAGGTTTTGACGAATGCAGAGAGTTGTGTAACCGCCACGACCATCAGCACGTAGAACGCCTCCGTCACCCCCCACAATCCTCCTGTGCCCTTTTGTAGTCACCCCTCTCCCATCTCCTGCCCCTGCCACCTGCCGATCGCTTCTCCACCTATGGTTTTGCCTTTTCCAGAATGTCCCAGAAATGAACTCAGGCGACCTTTTGAGTCTGGCTTGTTTCTCTCTGCATGACGCGTTTGTGAGCCATCAGGCTGTGGGCATCGACAGTTCGATCCTTTTTATAGATGAGCAGTATTTCTGGACCGCCGTCTGTTTCACCGTCACCCCCTGAAGGACGTGGGGTCGTCTCCAGTTTTTGGTGATTATGAACAATGCTGATATAAACATTCATGTGCAGGTTCCCGTGTGGCTCAGAAAGACGTTTTGAGTTCATTTTGTACGCCTTAGGAGGTGTAGGTTGAGGTTTACAGTTTTGTTTTTTTTTTGCATGTGAATGTCCAGTTGTTCAAGTCCTATTTCTTGCAAAGACCCCTCTTTCTCCGTGGAGTCGTCTGCGTCGGAAATCAGTTGGCCTTATTTGCGTGGGTCCATTCTGTGTGTCTGACCTTTGCCCAAAGCCACGTTTCTTTATTACTGGGGCTTTATAGTAGGTCTTGAAATCAGGCTGGGTGAGTCTGCTTTGTTCTTCTTTTACAAAATTGTTTTGGCTAGTCCAGTTCCTTTGCCTTATATGTGAATTTTAGCGTCAGCTTGTTGATTTCTCCAAAAAAGATCTGTGTGTGTCAGTACGTGGAGAGCTTCGCTGTTAGTTTTTATAACTGTTATTCTGTCCGACATTGCCACTCGCCTGGACGGGTGCAGTCGCCTCCTCCTAAGTCACTCCCCCCTACCCCGGGCCGTTCTCCCTACGATGGCCAGAAGAGCCTGTTGAGAACCTGCCTCCCCTCTGCTCAGAACCTACCATGGCTCCCAGCTCCCTCAGTGTAAGAGCTAAAGTCCTCACTGCCTCCAGAAGGCCCTGCATGGTCTCCTTCTCCCCTCCCCACCCCAGCACTTGTCTCCCCTCCTCTCCCCCAACTCCTGCCTTACTTGCTCTCTTCTAGCCACACTGGGCTCCTTACTGTTCCTCAAACATTTCTGACACAGTCCCACCTCAGGGCCTTTGCACAAGCTGGTTCCACTGCCTGGAAAGCTATTCCCCTCAGATAGCCCTGTGGCTCATTCGTCACCTCCATCAGGCCTCTGTGCTCAGATGAATCCTCAAGAGGCCCTCCGTGGCCACTCTGCTAACATGCCCCCACCTTGTTACCCCATCCTCTTGTCCTGTTTAATTTTTGTTGGAAGCATTTGTCACTCCCCGTCATCGTCCTGCCTGCTTATTTGGTTCATTGACCGTCTCCACCCAGTAGAAGGTGAATGCCTGATGGTGGGGCCTTGCTCCTGGGTCGGCCCCGGCCCCTGGCACGGTGCCTCATGTGTATTAGATGCTCCAGACCCCGTCCCCCTCTCCGTGTCAACTCTCCTACCCGTGTCTCAGTCACTTAGCGGGACTCAGTCAGCAGAGACAGCCAAGCCTGGGCTGCCACGCGGCTGGTGGTCACACGCTCATCAACCATGCCGCAGAGAAGTGGAGGCTTCGGCTAAGATCCAGGTCACAGAGGGGCCGAGGCTGGGGAGGGCAGGCTGAGGGCTGGCCGCCGGCAGCCGGCGGGTTTATGTGGCTCCGCAGTGGGTTTATCTTGAAGATGGATGATGGACCTGTTCCCGGCTGGTACATGGGTTGCATCTGTGCGGTTTAAAACTTTTCTTTTATTATAACATCTTTATATAATTCACACACCATAAAATTCACCCTTGGCAAGTAGACTATTCAGTGGTTTTTAGCGCATGCGTAGAGTTGGGCAGCCGTCACCACTCTCTCGTTTCAGAACATTTTCATGTCCCCAAGGACACTGCCTGGTAAGCAGTCACTCCCCACCCCGGCTCCTGGCAACCACTCGTCTTTCTCGCTAGGAATTTGCCCATTCTGGATGTTTCATCTAAGTGGACTCGCACACCTGGTGGCTTTCTGCGTCTGTCTTCTTTCACTTGGCAGAGTGTGTTCAGGCTTCCTCTTTATCACAGCACGTATCAGAACGTCGTTCCTTTTTATGGCTGAATAATACTCCGTCGTGTGGCTAGACCGTGTTTTGTTTCCCAGTCATCTGTTGATGGACGTTTGGGTTGCTGCCACTGCCTGTTTTGCACGGTGGCTGCACCATTTTACATTCTCAGCAGCAGCAGCGGAGGGTTCCATTTGCCCCACATCCTCGCCGACACTTGTAAACACGTGTCTTCTTAAATCCAGCCTCCTGTTGAGTATGAAGTAGTATTTTGCTCCTTGTTGGCTTTTTCATTTCCCTAATGACTAACTATAATCTTTTCTTGTTTTTATTGGTCATTCGTATCTCTTCTTTGAAGAAATGTCTGTTCATATCCCTTGTCCATTTTTTAATTGGGTTATTTGTCTTTTTATTGTTGATTCATAAAAGTTCTTTACGTCTGGTATCAAGATTGGTCCTTTCTAGGATAAATGATTTGCAGATATTTTCTCCCATTATGTGGGTTGTCTTTTCACTTTCTTTGAAGCAGAAGCATTTTACGTTTTGATGACGTCTCATCTATCTATTTTTTCTTTTGGTGTCATCTCCAGGAAACCATTGCCCAATCCATGCAGGTCATGAAGATTTACTTTTCAATTTCCTTTTAAGTATTTTATAGTTTTAGCTCTTACATTTAGGTTTCTGATCCATCTTGAGTTTATATATGGTGTGAGGTAGGGGTCCAGCTTCATTCTTTCACGTGTAGCTATCCAGGTGCCCAGCACCATTTATTGAAAAGACTATTCTTTCATTATTGAATGGTCCTGGCACCTGGTTTGAAAATCAGTTGACCAGAAGCGCAAGAGGATGTTTCTGGACTCTTAAATCTATTTCATTAATCTTTATGTTAACTCTGATGCCAGTACCACACCAGCTTCATTACTCTGCCTTTGTAATGAGTTTTGAAATTGGGGAGTGAGTCCTCCAACTTTGTTCTTCTTTTTCAAGCTTGTTTTGGCTATTTCGGGTCCCTCGCATTTCCCTATGAATTTTAGGGTCAGCTTATCAGTTATTGTAAAAAATGCTGTTGGGATTTTGATTGGCATTGTATTAAATCTGTAGATCAATTTGGGAATTATTACCATCTTAACAATATTACGTCCTTCAGTCTATGAACACAAGATGGCATTTCATTTATTTAGGTCTTTCATTTCTTTCAACAGTGTTTCTTAGTTTTCATTGTAAATGTTTTGTGCTTCTTTTGTTAAATTTGTTCCTACGTATTTTATTCTTTTTGATGCTATTGTAAATGGAATCGTTTCCTTAATTTCATTTTCATATTGTTCACTGCTGGTGTGTAGTAATATACCTGATTTTTGTTTATTGGTCTTGCTCTTCTTTCTCTAGATTCTTAAATGGAAGGTTAAATTTTTATTTGAAATCTATCTTCTTTTTAAAAAAGTGAAAAATTTGTTCCTGGGGCCGGCCCAGTGGCACAGTGGTTAAGTTTGCATGTTCTGCTTTGGTGGCCCGGGGTTCGCTGGTTCGGATCCCAGGTGCAGACATGGCACCACTTGGCAAGCCATGCTGTGGCAGGCATCCCACATATAAAGCAGAAGAAGATGGGCACGGATGTTAGCTCAGGGCCAGTCTTCCTCAGCAAAAAGAGGAGGATTGGCAGCAGATGTTAGCTCAGGGCTAATCTTCCTCAAAAAAAAATTTTGTTTCTAATTAAAGTTTTTTTAAAAAAACTTTCTTGAGGTATAATTGACGTACAAAAACTTGCAGTCTTTCTTCTTTTTTAATATAGGTGCTTACATCTGTAAATGTCCCTCTGTCTACTGCTCTAGCTGTAGCCTATGAGTTTTGGTATGTTGTGTTTTCATCACTCATCTTAAAGTATTTTCTCATTTCCCTCTGATTTCTTCTTTGACTCATTGGTTATTTAGGAATGATTGTTTAATTTCCACATACTTGTGAATTTCCCCAAATTCCCTTCTGTCGTGGATTTCTAACTTTATTCCATTGTGGTCAGCAAACATAGTTTGTATGATTTCAGCCCTTTCCCAGTTATTGAATCTTGTCTTATGGCCCAGCCTCAAATCCGGCCTCTCCTGAAGCTTGTTCCTTGTGCCCTGGATGAGGACGTGTGTTCTGCTGACGTTGGGCACGGTGATCGCTCTGTGTCTGTTAGATCTTGTTGGTTTATGGCGGTGTTCACGTTTTCTATTTCCTTGTTGACCTTTCGTCCAATGTTCGATCCACTATTGAAGGTGGGGTGTTGACGTCTCCAGCTATCACCGTTGAGTTGCCTGTGTTTTCTTTGCCCTGTGCTTGCTTTATGGCTGTGTAGTATTCCTTGTCCCACTAGGTCTGGTCACTCCTCCATGAGCTTTTAGGTCATTTCTAGTTTCCGCTCCTGACAGAGTCCTGGGGCCGGGAGGCTTGTGCGTGTGCTGGGCCCAGGGCTGACCCTGGAAGGGGGTTGCTGGGTTGGAGAGGAGGCGGATCTAGAATCATCTTGCCTGTCCTGCCAGGAAAGGCCGTGCCAGGGTCCTTCTCGAGGTGCCCAGGGTAGGTGCCCTTTCCCTGTCACCCTTGTGCGCTGTCTTGTGGAATAGGGCCCCGTGTATGCTGGCCTTCACGTGACTCGTCCCCTAGTCCTGCCAACACCCTGACAGGTAGGCACTGTTATTGTCCCATTTTACTGATGGAGAAACCAAGGTGCAGGACGTGACAGCCCTTGTCCAGGTCTCCGTCTGGCCGCAGGCTCTGCTCTCCAGGTTGTCCTGACAGGGCCGTGACTGCCCTCCTGTCCCGAGCCCAGGGCTCCTTTCTGTCTCTGTTCCTAGACATGCGGTGCAGTGACCGGGATGGTGCCGGCAGATGGGGACAGGAATGAGGTGGGTTGGGTCTGTGTGTCATTGTTAGCTGTGTGGCTTTGGTCCGGGTGACCTAGCTTCTCTTGCCTCAATTTCCCCGTTTGAGAAATGGAGTTGGCGAGAGCCCCTGCGAGGGTGAAAAAGGGCCTCATGTGCACGGAGCTCTGCGTGTGGCCTGTGTGTCATATGCCAGCTGCTCTTGCTGTTCATGCCTCAGCAGGCATTTATTGAGCACCTGCTGTGTGCCAGACACCATGCTGGGTGCTGGGGACCCAGCAGTGAACAAAGCAGACAAGAATCCCTGTCCTCGCGGGGCTGACAGTTCAGAAGGGGCCCAGGAGGAGGAAGGAAGCAGAGATGCTGGGGTGACAGCAGAGGGCGTGCAGGGGGAGGGGACAGAGCTGGGCCTGGGGGCAGTTGGGCTGGGGGGCTCTCTCCCAGGAGGCGCCATCGAGCCAGGGTGCGAAGGAGGAATGGAGGGCACTGTGGGGCATCTGATGGCACGAGCAGCCCAGGCCGAGGGAGTGGCAGGGTGGTGACAGGATGCTGGTGCAGGGCCTTGTGGGTTCAGGGAGGACGCTGGAAGCCACGGGTGGGTTTTCAGTGCATGTGCGGCGGGGTCTGACTCACAGTGTGGAAAGCTCTGCCTGGCTGCTGGGCTGTGAACACATGCGGCAGGGACAGCGAGGTGGCAGCAGTGTGGCTGTGACCAGGGACTTCGCCTCAGGAGCTTGGGACCGAACAGGGGAGAAGGGCACGGTGACAGCAGAGCCAGGCAGTACCAACAGGAGTTGCCGGGAGATGGGCCATCCCGGGTCCTGTGCAACTGCGCCCGGTGCTCCTGCATGGTTCCTCGTGGTGGCACCCTATCATGCTGCTTGAGGCTCTGGGAAGGAGGCGGGGGTGTTGTGCTTGTCCCCAGAGGCCACTGCCCACTCTCTTGCTCCAAGGATGGTCCGAGGACACTGGGAGTGGATGAGGCGCCGCCCGGCTTCCTGCCTGGGTTTTTACCGACGTCCTGCCTCCAGGTGCAGCTGGCCCTCAGGGTGGTGACATCCGCAGAGCTGGGAACGGATGTGTGGCCAGCCCCCGTACAGGCACCTGCGCTGTCCCCTCCCGTCCCTGCCACACCCTGTTTACAGCTGAGGACACAGAGCCCAGGATGGGAGTGATCTTGTCGCCAAGGTGACAGTGTGGCTCAAGCCTTCTGCTGCAGGGCAGAGCAGAGAGGACGTCGTTCGGGGGACCCCCGGGGGGGGCAGAGTTGAGGGCTCAGGTCCCAAGACACCAGCGGTTTCCACGTCACCCTGGGCCGTGCTGCTTGGCTGACCACTGGCCTTGGGCTTGTCAGTCCACCCGGAAAGTTGCAGGTTAATATTTGCCGGCTGTAAAGGCATATGAAAGTTATAAAAGAGCGACGTTCAGATGGCGTCGGAGACTATAAAATGGGAAGGCTTCGTCCTCGCTTCATAGACAGCCCCCATCCAGGGCTCAGGGCGTCACCTCCACGCCTGTTGTCCCTGCACAGGCAGGCAGTGTGCACAAGAATTAAAAAAGTCAGAGTTGGGGGTCCTGATCAATTCTGCACACGCACTCTGCTTTCAGCCCCGCGGCCTGGCCTGCTTCCTGGGCCAGCTCTGGGGTTGATGTGGCCCGCTCTCTGCTGGTGGGCAGCTGGGGGGTTCATGGCTTTCACTCCAGGCAGCACTGCCGCAGGGACTGGCTGTCCTTGCAGACCCACTCAAGAGAATGAAAACAGGGTGACGTGGGGCGGGGAGGTCAGTCAGGGACAGTCAGGCCTTTCGGAGGAGGTGCCCTCTGAGCTGAGTCTTGCGTGACCAGAGGAAGCCGGGATTGTGGAAAGGCTCAGAGGAGACGATCATTCCAGACAGGGCATCAGGATGTGCAAAGGCCCTGAGGCAGGAATAGGTCTGGCCTCCTTGCGTACCTTGACCTCCAGTATGCCTGGAGGGAGTGAGCAAGGTGGAGGTGGGGGCTGAGGGTAGGGAGGTGATGCAACAGTTGCTCAGGGCCTCGGAGGCCCTGGGGACACTTTGGAGAAAAGGAGGGACATGATCAGACTTAAATTGTATTGAGTTTCCCTTTGATCGAATGGGGCACATGGTCTCTTTTGGGCTCCGTGGAAAGAACTTTGCAAACCCTTCCAAATGCCCTCTGAGGCAGGTGACGTGACCCCCACTTAACAAATGAGGAAACCGAGGCACCAAGAGATGACCTGCCCTGCACAGATTGTCCGGAAAGGAGATGGCAGCCTCTGGATTCTGGTTGGGGTCTGAGGCCCAGGGCCAGGCGGCTTGTCGCCATGGGCCACTTTCCTGCTTCTGCCCCTGGCCTGGCTGCCAGATGAGACCACAGAGCAGGTGACACTATGGCTGAGTGCCAGGGGTGGGGCTGACTTCAGAACCTGCAGGATTCCTGCGCAGGGAGGGGCCTGCTGGGAATTTGGTGAAGGGGCGGCACCCAGGAGGGGGTTGTGCAAGCCGGCCAGGCGCCATCCTGTCTCGCCCCGGCTGCCTCAGTCTTCTCTCCTGTACAGTGGCACGTTTGGGCCTCCATCATGCAAGTTTCGGTCACCTGACTCCGTATTGGGAGCTAGGAAGAGCCCCGAGAACGTGCCAGGCAGAGGGCCGTGACCCCATGAGGCTGCCACTCTGTGTGGATGGGAGGGCGGGAAGGGGCACACTGCAGCCACGTGAACCAGTCAGTATAGTGGAAGATGCCAGTTATGAGTAGAATTGAGGACTGAGCTGGATGGTGTGTGACAGAAGGGAGCTGCTTCCTCTTGGGGTTGGGGCGTAGGGAGGAGACAGTTTGGCCGGGAGTTGCCAGCTGGTCATGTGAATGCTGCAGAGGGTTCCAGGCTGCGGGCACAGCCAGTGCAAAGGCCCTGAGGCAGGACTATGCCTGCTGTGTTTGGGGAACATGGAGGAGGCCAGTGTGGCAGAAACGTGAACGACAGGGAGAATAGGAAGAGAGAGGGTAGAGAGGTGACTGGGGTTACCATGCAGGGCCTTCTGGCCACCCTGGGGAGACCAGAGGTGGGAGGTGAGGGTGGGCAGCCTGAGAGGACTCCCTGCACTGGTCCAGGCAGGCGCCAGTGGGCAGGCCTCATGGCCTTGGATGTGGCAAGGAAGGGGCCAATTCAGGCTCCATCTGGAGGTGGAGCCAGCAGGACTAGCTGCTGGGCAGGGTCGGGATGAGATGTGGGAGGAGCCCGGCTCTGTGGTCCGAATCAGGGGCATAACCACTCTGCTGACCCTTGGAGTGGCCACAAGGATGCAGTGGCATCTGCCCGGTGACACTGAGTGTGGGCTGGGTTCCAGGGGACCAGTGGTTACTGTTCGATGGTGTCAGCAGGGGGTGCAGACAAGGCAGGGATGAGGCCGGGATCCAGTGGGGTGTGTGGTTGGATGTCGAGGCTGCGTGATGAGCTCTGCTTCTATTCTAGCAAAACCACAAAGGAGGCCCCCCAGGTGGGTGGGGGTGACTGGGGCCTCTGCCTCGTTGGTGTCCCACTGTGTTCCCATCCCAGCCCTGCTCCTTCCTTGCTGAGTGGCCTGTGGCGGTCCTGAAACTTCGAGCCTTCGTCTCCCTGTCTGTGAAATGGGAGCATCGGCCCTACGTCATGCCTTTGGTGTCGCTCAAGTTTCCCGAGATGTTGCCCAAGATGGGGTTAGGGCCGGGCCAGGCAGGCGGCTGGCACTTCCTGTATAGGCTCATGTCAGAGCCAAGAGAGCGGGCCAGGCATGGTCGGGCCCTGGGGCCTGGGGCCTGGGGCTCCTGCTGGGGACTCCTCTTGTGGCTGGCGCTGTGCTGAGGCCTCCCAGCCACACTGGGGCTCTGAGTGACCCTGTGAGTATATGGTGACGAGGAAGGGATCCAGCCCAAGGCGCTGGCCGGGCCTCCTGCCACCAGGTTGCCCTGGTGCAGGGTGGCCTGGGCCCTCACCAGCTCAGGGTCAGCCTTCCAGTGGACTCATCCTCTGCTGCCTTGTCTGTTTGTTTTCCCTCCCCCACCCCCCACCCGTGCCCCTGGGGTTTTGGCCCCCATTGTTCCCTGCACTCAGGCGTCCGCCCTAGTCGGGGCTGGAAGCCAGTCAAAGGGCTCCTGGTGGGGCCTGTACTCTGTCCACAGACAGTAAATAAACAGCCTGGGCTTCCGGTCTGCCTGTGGTGCCGCCTCCTGGCGTGCCCGCCTCTCCTTGCCCCCGGCAGCGCCCTCAGCTTCCAGGGGGAGGTGGCCCATTTTAGAGCTTGGAAACTGAGGCGCCAGGGGCTGAAAGGACTGCCGGTTACACGGCCAGCCGGGCGCTCCATGTGGGTGGGTGGTGTCCTCCCATCCCACAGATGGCCGGGCCAGTGCCCAGAGAGGGCAGAGCCCTGCCCAGGGCCACACAGCTCATGGAGGCAGAGCTGGGCTTTGAACCCAGGCTTCTGGCTCCAGAGTCCTTGTTGCTCCCGGCCATTCCACAAACATTTAATGAGCACTTGCTGTATGCCAGGCTCTGTTCTAGGAGCTGGAGATGCAGCAGACCAGGCCGGGTGCAGAAGTCCTCGCAGAAGTCCCCAGACCAGACCTCTGCTGGGGGCCACGTTGGTGGGAGCGGGAGGGGCGTGCATCTGGGAAGGAGGGGTGCCGTCCATTGCATCTGCCCACGGAGTGTGGGCAGGGCCTGCGGGGAAGGGTTTCCTGGCAGAGGGGACAGCTCCTGCAAAGTCTTGGAGGCCAGAAGTGCAGGAGGGATCCCAGAGGCCTGGGGTGCCGGGTCGGGGGCGCTGGGGGGTGGGATGGGCAGGTGGGGGACCCTGTCAGACCTGGGATTGGTCCTGTGGACTCTGTGGGAGGAAGGCTTGGGGCTCAGGTCTTCGATTTAGAAAGCTAACAACAGGGGCCGGCCCCATGGCCGAGTGGTTGAGTTTGCGCACTCTGCTTCAGCGGCCCAGGGCTTCGCTGGTTTGGATCCTGGGCGCGGACATGGCACCTCTCATCAGGCCAAGCTGAGGCGGCATCCCACATGCCACAGCTAGAAGGATCCACAACTAAAATATACAACTATGTATTGGGGGGATTTGGGGAGAAAAAGCAGAAAAAAAAAAAAAAGAAGATTGGCAACAGTTGTTAGCTCAGGTGCCAATCTTTAAAAAAGGAAAGAAAGCTAATAACAGATAACCCAGGAGCAGGCTGGGTGGGAAGGAGGCCAGGGGCTGGAATGATCACAGTTAACACTGAACACCTACTGTGTGCCAGGGAACAAGACAGACCCGAGATCCTATCCTGGGGAGCTGACTTTGGGGGAGGAACAGATAAGTGACAGTTACTGCTCTGGAGAAAGATGGAGGTGGCCAGGAGGGAGGCGGTTGGAGCTGTGAATAAGGGTGGGCGGAGTCTCTCTAGGGAGGGGTCATTTGAGCCAGAGCTGTGGGCAGCGAGGCATGGGGCGCCTGTCGTGTTTGGCACCCAGTTGCCCTCCGAGGTAGGTGGAGTTACCCTGTCTTCATGACCAGGAAACCTAGACCAGAGAGGCAGGGAAGCCGGCTCAAGGTCACACAGCACAGAGGCGGCCAAGCCAGGACCAGAACGCAGGCCACCCTGGGTGCACAGTGGTCATTTGCAGCAACGGCAAGGAGAGATGAGGAGAGTGGTGGGCGCTTTGAGTCACAGGGAAGGACTTGGTGACCCTGTGGCACGTGGGGTCAGGGAGGAGGAAGCAGATGACTGAGGCTTGATGTCGCCCCCAGATACGTGGACAGTCAGCGTTCTGGGCAGAGCCACTGGGGACTCCGTTTCCTTCCCCCAGGCAGGCAGGAAGGCCCCAAGAGCGCTCCTGCTCCGTGTGCCAGGAAGCCCTGCGGATGGCCTCGGGGCACAGCCGGACAGGCCCTTCCTCCTGGAAGCCCTGGGAGAGTCCTGGGGGCTGCTGTTGGGGGGCTGTTGGAGCTGAGGGTGGGTGTCGATGCCCTTTCTGCTCAGCAGTCGGAAGCTCCTGGAAGCGCAGTGGGACAAGACTCAGGGCTCCGGGCGCTCCCAGCCTGGTGTGCAAGGCCGTGCACGCTGTCCAGCCTCGTCCTTCAGCCTCCTCCCGCCGGGCTCTGCCTCCCCCGCCGGCCTGCACCCCCCACTCCTCCTTCGCTCGCCACCAAGTCCCTGCCTGGAAAACTGTCTCCCCTGCGTGCGCCTGGCGCTCTCGGGTTCTCTCGGGCATCACGCTGGCCCTCATGCTCTTCTGAGGCTGTCATTGTCCCTTGTCACCATTGTGCTCACAGTGCCTGGTCCCCCAGACACGCCCAAAGCAGTCATAGGACAGCCCGTGCCAACCCCAGTGGCCGAAGGCCTGTCCCTGGCAGGGGAGATGCCAGCGGCTCCAAGTCACACGTGTGGCCCAGAGGCTGGTGACCTGTGGTCAGGGGCTCAGACCCCATGGCTTTGAGTCCTCACTGCTGTCACTCCCGGACGCCGGGTGACCTTGGGCAGGTGCCCACCTCTGGGCCTCGCTGCAACCGTGAAGTGGCGCTCGCAGACCTGTCTGCTGGATCTTGTCATGTTAAACGAGTGAAATCCATGGAAAGTTCTCAGCTCCTTGCCTGGCACTCCTGAGCACCCCACAGCTGTTAGCTACTCTCTAAACACACAACGTTCTGCCGTCACTAATCCACATGGCTGGTGCAGAATTCAGAGATGTTCCAGAACATTCGATCATTCTCCCTCCCAACAGGCCCCAGCCTCCCTGGGCTCTGTTTTGTTGCTTTTTCGTTTTCTTTAGTCAGAAAACACAGAAAAACCTCGTCTGCATCCTTTGTTTTTCCTCACTTGGTCCACCCAGAAGGAAGTTCCATGTCAGTACATCAAAAGGTCTTTCTCCCTTTTTTGGGGGGGGCTGCACAGTGGCATGGATGAGCCGTAATTTATTTATTTAGTCTTTAAAGTTCCTTCCATCTGAACTGTCCTTTTGACTGGGAAACTAACAAGATTGTGAGAATTCTGTGGGCACGTTTCAATGGAGCGTTTGCTGTCCTTTCGACCACAGACTTCCTGAGCCTGGCCTCCCGGGACCTTTACTGAGGTTTCACTTAGATCCAGGAAATCAATCCCATCTTAAGTACACACCTTGAGCTGTTGGACAGATGCACGCACACAGCACAGGTCAAGATAGAGGATGTTGTCATCATTTCCAGAAACTTCTCTCCTGCCCCTTCTATTCACTTCCCTCAGAGCGAACTGATGCCTCTGATTTCTATTGCCAAGACCAGTTTGTCTGGTCAAGTTCGTCTGTATGACTCAGCAAGAGAAACGAGGGCATGTGTCCCCAAGAGCCTCCTATGAGAATGTTGGTGGCAGCTGGATTCGTACTGGCCCCAAACTGGGGATGTCCCATCAACTGGAGCGAGAGCGGACGGACACCCTGGGGTCCATCTGTGCTGGGGAACACAGGTCAGCGATGACAACCAGCTGTCCTCCCGCCCAGCAGGGTCAGGGTTCATTCACACGTTGCTTCTGTCTTCTTGGGTGGCTGACACGTTCCGCTGTGTCAAAGAGGCAGGGCCTGGGGGGGGTGTTCTTGTGAAGGACGTGCACACCGGCACCCTTACTGTTGGTGGTTCTGTGTCGGATGGCATCTGAGATGCCGCGTCTCTGGTGGGCAAGGTGCCTCCTGTGCCTGCCTCTCAGGTCCCTGCCTGTGAGCCAAGGCCCCGGCCACATGGATGCTTGAGAGGTTAACAGCCCCAGCAGGCCCACTGTGTCCCTGGGAGAGCCTGGTGTCCCCGCGAAGGGGCGTTGCTCTCCTGGAGACGGCGGGTGCCCCCTGTGGCGAGGGCCATGGTGAAAAGCTGACTTTGGAGTCTGCAGACCAGCATGTGGCCCTTTCTGTCTCCCAGGCCTGCCCACTCTGCACCCCTACATGTGGCTCGCCCCTCATTTCGCCTTCTCAGAGAGACCTGCCCGACCATCCCAGCCCCTAAGTCCTCTTACCTCATAGTGTGTCTTCTTTGTCCCCACCCCCATCTCACGGGGTCTCCATGAGATGTCAGCGCTGGGGTCCCCAGCATCTCCAGTGTGCTCAGTAGGTGTGCGTAATACTTGAGTGAACAAGCGTGTGGCCTCGGCCGCGTCACATAGCAGCTCCACCTGAGTCCCCTTATCCGCCAGAGGGGAGAATGGGACACCACTCGGAGTCACATGGCGTGAAGTGGGCATGAGATGCTCCGTGCAGGGCAGGCGTGGCCCCAGGCTCTGAGTCGTCCTCGGGACCCTGATGTCACGGGTGTCACCTTCAGTGTGGAGGGCTGGCTGTGCCGCCAGGGGCTGCGGGCTTCACCCTCCAGGATTCCTACCTGTCCACGGGGCCTTTTTTCCTCTGTTCTGGCCCCTCCCGGCCTCCGAGGTCCTTCTCTGTCTAGCCGGTGCCTGGTCATGGCTGTCCATCTCCCGAACTGCTCTGGGCTCTGTCCAGTATGTGTCCACTGTGTTCTATGTCCCTCCCCATCCTGGGTCCAGCCCCTGTCATCGTGCGTGTGGACCAATGCGGTTGCCTCCTGCCCACCTCTCGACCCTCACCTTCACCTCTGGAGCCCCCAGAGGGGGCTTTTAAGGCGATGCACCTTTAAAAGCACACATGGCCATAATCTGGCTGTCCCTAAACCCTATCTGGTGGCCTCGCTCTAAGAACGATGACCAGCCTCACCGTGACCTCCAGCACCCCCCCCCCCCCCCTTCTGGGCACATCCACTCCAGCTCTGGTGCTTGCTGGCAGCTTGCCATTTTACAGGAAACAGCAGAGTCCTTTGCACGACTTTAGTAGTCTCTAAAAATGCTGCTTCTGCTTGGGGGCCCACCTGGAGCCCTGCTCATCTTCTTTCCTTTCTGAATGGTCTGGGGTGGCTTCCGGTCTTCCCGCTTTGCGCGAGTCCAGGGGATCAGGGTGAGCCGGGGCGGGTCATGCCTGAGTGTTTCCGTAGTGAAATACACAGCATGTATTTTTTATTAAACAGCTTTATTGAGGGGCCATTTCCATGCCAGGATGTGCACCCATTTCCGATGCAGTGGTTTGTAATAAGCTTATAGTAAATAATTAGTCAACATCACCACACTCTAGTTTTAGAATTATTTCCACCGCCCCAGAAAGCTCTGTCCTCTCTTTTTCCCACCCCCAGGGCAAGCGTTAATGCACTTCCTGCCTCTGTCGATTTATCTTTTCAGGCCATGAAACAGGTCCTGTTTTGCCATCAACCTCTTCCCTTTTATTTAGTCTTTATAGCTTGCTTTATAGCATTACGTTACTTTAAAACGTGTAGCAAATGTACTGATCTCTCTGGGGTCTGGGAGAGATGACACAAAAAGTTGTCAAGGACAGGGCCCTTTGGGTGTGCTGGGGCCGGAGCACAGGCACCAGCCTTCAGTCCAGGCCCTCCCCCACCCCTCCGTGGCTTCGGGACCCTCCAAGGCTGGAGCCGTCCCCAGTGCCCCGATGGCGTCGGTGTCTTTGCCGAGGTGGCCCAAATTGCAAGTGGGGGTTGCGCCACCACATGTGGTCACACTTCCTGCCCCATAGGC
Source organism: Equus quagga (assembly GCF_021613505.1). NCBI lineage: Eukaryota > Metazoa > Chordata > Mammalia > Perissodactyla > Equidae > Equus > Equus quagga. Next base: position 88,390,031 of record NC_060280.1, on the reverse strand, counting down.
TGGCCTCATGAGTAATTTCTGTCCCTTTCCCCTCCCACAGGGACTTCCTTCCCCGAGGTTCAGGAATCGTCACCCGGCGGCCTCTCATTCTGCAACTCATCTACTCAAAAACAGGTATGCTGGGCGCCTCGGAGCTGCAGTGGGAAGTGAGCGCAGGTCAGGGGCTGGGGCTGGGGACCCGCGTCTTGGGCTCTGGGGTTTAATTCACGGTTTCCACGGGAGCAGGGAGGTTGAAGCCCAATCCGGTGACCCCCATGCCCACCCGAGCATCCTTAACCATGACCAGGCCGCCAGGTGCCATGTGTGTTTGCTGTGTCGTAGAGCACACGTTTTTACTGAACACTTTCAAAATCAGTGGCAGACACTGTGACACGTCAACCCGAAATGCTTCAGCGTGCTTCCCTTTGCAATGAGGACACCCTCCTACATGCACAGAGCCACACCCAGGAAGAGCACCCACTCCTGTGTGTTATCTAATGCCCAGTCCATATTCGCCCTGCCACTTGTGCTCCAGAGCTTTCCAGGCCGGTTTTACAGCTGCTCTCATCAGTCCCATGCTACGCTCCATTGTTGCGTCTCCTTTTCCAGCATCCATTTCGTTTCTTCTTCTTCTTCTTTTTTTTTTTTTTGGTGAGGAAGATTGGCCCTGAGCTAACGTCTGTGCCAGTCTTCCTCTATTTTATGTGGGATGCCACCACGGTGTGGCTTGATGAGTGGTGTGTAGATCCACGCCTGGGATCCAAACCCGTGAACCCCAGGCTGCCGAAGCAGAGCATGCAAACTTAACCATTATGGCACCAGGCAGGTCCCCTGCTTTCATTTCTTTTTAAATCACGACATTGACTTTTGGGAGAGACCTGCCCATTGACTACAGAATGGCCCACATGTGGACTTTTTCTGTCCTCCCCTGGGTGGCCTCACTTTATTTCTGTTCTTCCCACACAAGTCTGACATGACCTGGGCACATCTCCCAGCTGGAAACCCACGTGGGCCTCTTCGGAGAGCGTCTGGGGTCTGAGGCTGGAAGGGGAGAGGGGAGCCGTCGGGGACGGGGCCTCTCTCTCCGGAGCCCCCGGGTCTCTGTCCTGCTTCCCCACAGACCTGCAGTCTCAGCCCTGGTTGCTCCAGCACTGATGTGCGTCAGCTTCACCGCCCGGCCGGGTTAAACACCCCCACGCTGCGAAGGCAGCGGACACGCTCCCATTTTACAGAGGGGGAAACTGAGGCCTAGCCAGGTTACCTGCCTGCCTGCCTTTCTGACGGCGCCAGATCTGGGATCTGAGGTCGGCCTCAGACCCAGCTCTCAGCAGTGCAGGGTCTGACCCTCTCCCGTTCATCTTTGACTCCGCCCAGCCCACGGGGGGCGTGGCTCCAGTGCGACGCGGCAGCCGATTGGCCCAGCAGCTCCTCTTTTTGAGCTCTGCCATGTCATTGGCCACGGGCGAGCCAGTGGGCTGCCTTCTCTGGTTTCAGCTGTCCAATCAGCTGGGCCAGGCCTTTGGCTTTGTTTCCCATTCAGCAGGAGGGCGGGGGGTGGGGCCTGAGAGTCTGCATCTTGAATGAGTTCCCAGGCGATGCTCAGGTTTCTGGCCTCTGGTCACACCCGGAAAACCTCTGCCCCCGTGGGTGGGGGCTGGGCGCCAAGACTGCCCGGGTTCAAATCCTGGCTCTGCAGCTTTCTGCCTGTCTGGCCCCTGGGGAGGGACCGCCGCACACAGCCGTGTCTCCTGTCGGGACAGTGAAGATAATTATAGTGCCGCTTTGGTCCGTGGCTGTGAAGACCTCGTTATCCAATCCACGTACAGCCCGTAGAACGGTGGCTGGCACGCCTGCGGCCCTTGCTGAGTGATGCTGTCCCTGCGGCTGCAGTTTTGTGCTTGCTGCTGGCCTGTTTGGGGACAGCTTGCTGGGGAGACAGGTTGGCTGCCTTCCTGCCCTGAAAGCTCACGGACCGTGTCATGGCGGGAGGGCCTTCCCATCAGCTCCACAGTGGCCGTCCCCCGGCGGTGGTCCACTGAGCACTGCATGCCACAGGCTGGGCCAGGGCTGCTACCACCACCTGCCCCCTGCCTTCCTGGGCTCCCATTAGCGCCAGGGGACTAAAGGCGGAGACTTGGGGTGAGACCAGGAAGGAGACACACAGGAGGGTGGGTGTCGAGGGCCTTCTCTCAGGAAGTGACGTTTGAGCTGGGGCTGCCGCGGGCGCTGGGCTGTGTCGGGGAAGGGGAACTCTGCTTCCCAGCAGAGAGCAGTGTGTGAGGACACGAGGGGCGATGCCCAGCACGGCCTCTCGGAGGAACTGAAATTCCTCCTAGGGGAGAAGAGAAGCACATGATGAGTGACAGTGCTGCGGGCACACTGAGGGCAGCAACTGGGAGGGCACCTCTGCCCGGTGCCTGACGCGGACTAACATGGAAGTCTCATTCCTGTCCGCCCCACTTACTTGAGGGAACTGAGGCTTCCAAGCTGAAGCCGCTTGCCTCAGGGCGCACGGGGGGGTCATCTGAAATCCCACCCTTAGACTCACTCTTGGGGAGTGTGGCCCAGGTATGACTTGACCAGATCCTGTGGCCACTGGTGGAGAAGAGATCACAGGGACCAGCGCAGGGGCAGGGCGACCCGGGGGCAGGAGGGGACAGGGTGGCAGCCGTGGAGACAGAGATGTAGTTGGATCCTGTTGGGCTCGGGGTGGGGAGGGGGTGGGGGAGAGGCGCCTGGGTTGTCCCACGTGGGAGTGGCCCTTGCTGTGTCCCCAGCTCACTTACTCCCCCTCCCCTGCCTGGCCTTGGCATTCCCAGTGCCAGGCCTTGGCTGGGTGCCAGGAAGGCCGTGTGAGCACCCTGAGGGGCCTGGCCCTCCCTGAGCCCTGGCCTGGTAGGGGTGGCAGATGTGGGATCGCTATGGTCAGGTCGAGAGGGGAAAGCACAGGGGACCGGGGGAGAGTATCTTGGAGCCTGGATCTACTTTGGGCCAGGGGCCCAGGGAGAACGTTCTAGGCAGGGGCAGTAGAGTGTCTGAGGCTGTGAGGGAGACTGGGGAGGAGGGAGGCCGGGCGGCAGGAGGCGGTGGCACGGCCTGGCAGACCGTGCTGCGGGATTCAGACGTGTGGGGTGGGGAGAGCCGGCTCAGCCCACCGCCTGCGGGTGGAGGACAGGCAGGGACAGGGGGACTCGTGGGCAGACCAGGGAGCAGTGGTGGGCCTGGCCCAGGGTGGTGCCAGCGGGGTAAGGGCGGTCTAGAGTAACCCCGAGGTGCGGAGTTTGGGCACGGATCACAGAGGCCTTGAACAGCTGGGGAGATGGGGCGGGGGATGGGGAGACGCCTCACTAACAGGAGGGGGATGCTGAACGCTGTCGGGGACGCGGTGCTGGTTGGCGCTCACGAGCCCTCTGGGGGTGACGTGGAGCTGTGTTGCTCTTTGAGATGAGCCTTCGTCCAGCTGGCTCTCAGGGACGGGGCTCCAGAGCCAGGCTGCCACCCCTCGCCATCCAGGGCCTCGGGCAAGGAGCTTCCCTCTCTCTGCCTCAGTTTCCTCATCTGTGAAATGGGGTGATGGTGGTGCCCCCCCTCATGGCCACAGCACCCCATGTGGTGTGGCATGGCTGCCCCCTCCTGTGGGGTCCAGAGTTCCACGACACAGCTGGGAGGCTGGGCCTTGGTCCTCCTCTCTGGCAGGAGAGGCCCCATGGGCCGGCTTCTCCTCGTCCAGACAGGTCTCAGGGAGCCATTCCTTTTTTTTTAAAGATTTTATTTTTCCTTTTTCTCCCAAAGCTCCCAGGTACATAGTTGCATATTTTAGTTGTGGGTCCTTCTAGTTGTGGCATGTGGGACGCTGCCTCAACATGGCCTGACGAGCGGTACCATGTCTGTGCCCAGGATCCGAACTGACGAAACCCTGGGCCGCCAAAGCAGAGTTCGCGAACTTAACCACTTGGCCACCGGGCCGACCCCTTTTCCTTTTTTTTTTCGAGGAAGATTAGCCCTGAGCTAACGTCTGCTGCCAATCCTCCTCTTTTTGCTGAGGAAGACTGGCCCTTAGCTAACATCCCTGCCCATCTTCCTCTACTTTCTATGTGGGACGCCTGCCACAACATGGCTTGCCAAGCGGTGCCATGTCCGCACCTGGGGTCTGAACTGGTGAACCCTGGGCTGCCGAAGCGGAACGTGCAAACTTAACTGCTGTGCCATCAGGCTGGCCCCAGCCAGTACTTTTAATTGGCTTAGTTTAAAAGTTACCTCAGATTGCAGCCACCAGGAAGTTTGGTGGCTCAGGAGTGAACCCTGCTCCTCCTTGGGAGCCCCCCACCCCCACCCTGGGCCTGGTAATCCTGGTGCTGGGGACCATTCGTGTGTGGAATGTGGATGACCGGGGCCTCCCCTCCTGACCTTGACCTCGGCCGGTGTTCACAGCAGCCAGAGAGGGGATGTCAGGACTTGGTTCCCAGCCTCCTTCTCGTGGCTTTGAGGCCCACACAGTGCCTTGCTGGCACCTGGGACCTCACCTCCTCCTGGTTCCCGGCTGCAGCCAGTCTCTCTCCTCATCCTCAAGACCAGCTCATCTGTTCCTGCCTCCAGGCCTTTGCCCTCACTGTGCTCCTGGCCCAGAACACCTGCCCCATCCTCCTCCTCCCCCTCATCCTCCTTCCCCTCCTCCTCCTCCCCTGGGCGAGCCCCACCCCCCACCCCCAGTCACTGCTGCCTTGGTTCCTCCTAACAGGACACCGTCCTGTTCTTATACTTTCTTTCTTTCTTTTTTTTTGGTGAGGAAGATTAGCCCTGAGCTAACATCTATGCCAGTCTTCCTCTACTTTGTATGTGGGTCACCTCCACTGCATGGTGGATGAGTGGAGCGGGTCCATGCCTGGGATCCACACCTGCGAACCCAGGGTGCCAAAATGGAGCGCACTGAACTTTAACCACTTGGCCACAGGGCCGCCCCGTCTTATACTCTCCTAATGGTCTCTCTCCCGCTGCGTGAACCTCCGTGCCACGGGGGCAGGGAGGCAGGGGCGTGTTGTCCACCCACCACTCTCCCCTATCCCCAGCACAGGGCCTGGCTCCCATAGGTGCTTCATCCAAATTGGCCAGGTACTGGGGCTGCCCTCGGGGCTGCTGCTGCGCCGTCCTCGCCTGTGGGCGGGAGTATCAGCGGCTCTTTGTCCAGCACCTTCCCCGTGAGCCTGGCCCTGGCAGGGCCCTTTCTGCAAAGCCCATAGACTCTGCAGAGGTCCCGGTGTGCACCGAGCTGGGGGCTGGCGCCTTCTCCACGCGTGTTTTTCCGGCAGCACTAAGTTGTTTGCCAGGTCTTGGCGGGCGCTGACTGGCTGTCCCGCAACTTAAGCCAGTCCTGACACCCCCTGCCGGGAGCTGCTGTCAGATGGCACAGGGTGAGGGCCCCATTCACAGGACTGCAGGTCCAGGTTGTCACCTGTGCGTCCGACCTGCTGGCTGTAGAGCGGAGGTTCCCACAGCCTTGTCCTCAGGTTCCATTACTTTGCTGGAGCGGCTCCCAGAACTCAGAGAAACATTTCACTCACTCGATTCCCAGTTTACTGTAAAAGGACCTGACTCGGGAGCAGGCGCATGGAAGAGATGCGCAGGCCGGGGCTAGAGCACGCGGAGCCCCCAGCCCTCTGAGCACGCGCTCGCCGCCGGCGCCTGCTCTTGGGCCGAGGTTCTCTGAGCCCGGCCTCTTGGCTTTTTATGGAGGCTTCTTCATCCTTGGGCGCTCAAATCCTTCCCCATAGGTGGTGGATTCAACCTCCAGCCCTGTGCCCTCCCCGGGGGTCGAGGGGCGTGGCTGAACGGTCCAACCCTCCCCATCCTCAAGCGTTTTCCTAGGCAGCTTGTTCACATAAACTCAGGGGTGGTGGAAAGGGGCTCGTTCTGAATATCAAGACTCCCTCATCGCTCTGATCTTCTCGCACATTCCAAGGGTCCTAGGAGCTCTCTGCCAGAGGCGGGGAAGACCAACGTGTGTTTCTTACTGTCCGTCACAGTATCCCACCCGCCCAGTGGCAGCGTGTCCCGAAATCGGAGATGTTCACAGCTGGTCTCAGATCAGAGGGAGCTCGCGGATCCTGCAGACTGGGGAGCTGTCACGGGCTGTGCCGCTGCCTGGGCGGCTGGAGGCTCTGGAGGGTCCCTCGCAGTTGGATCCGACCGGCTGTGTGGCCCCCAGTGTGTTTGAGCCCCCAGCCAGCCTCCTGGGTCTCGTCAACCAGACTGCAAGCTGTCACCATTGGGTTTGGGGAAGGCGGACGCCGCCTCCCGCCGCGCATTGTGGGTTGAGAGCGGAGCAGGGGGTGGGCCGTGTCCGTGCAGGTCAGGGCAGAGCGCCTCCGGGAAGAGCCCTGAGACCCCAGACAGCCCGCGAGGGCCCCGAAGATGGGCACATGATCTCTGTGTGTCCCCTGTGGGCCCGGCACTGCGGAAGCTGCTTGCTTTCTCACATCCTCCTGCCGTGGGCTCTGTGTTGTCCCATTTCATTGTGGGCAAACTGAGGCACGGGGGGAAAGGCTGGAACCGAGCTGGCTTGGCTAGGCGCTCCCACCACCTGCTCTGCTCCTTGTTACCTCCTGGAATCGTGTTGTGGTGCCCGACCTGCCCTTTCCAGGCCCGAAGGGCTGGGCTGAAGGTAGGCTGCCCCAGTAGAGCCTCGCATTTCACAATTCTGGGGAAACACTGCAGGGGCCGCGGGTACATGACCTGCTGTGACTCTGGGCTGGGGAGGGTGCGCTGACACTGCCTTCTGCAAGCTCCTTCAAAACGGGCCTCGAGGGGAGCCAGGCCTGAGGGCACCCTGGCCTCTGTCATGGGGCTGCTTCCTGGTACCCCGGGCGCCGACGCCCAGGAGGTGGCGGCCTGCACTTGTCGCCTCCGTTCTGAGGACACCATGTCAAAGGGTCCAGGGGATGCCCGAGATGGGGGTTGGCTGTTTAGCACAGTGAGGACCCACCTGGGGGGTCAGGGGAATGATGTCCTTCTAGGCTGCAGCCCCTGATGCTTTGCAGTGGGTCACCCGTCATTAAGTTTTTTGCGCAGCTGCTGTGGACCAGGCCCCAAAACTGGGTGTCAGCTCTCTTGCAGCTCCGGTGTCAGCAGGCGACACCTGAGCACGTGGTGCGCCAGTATGAGGAGCGTAAAATGAGGGGCCGGGGCTGCTGGAGCCCGGGCGTCAGGTGGGCCTCCCCGGGGAGGGACGTTTAGAGCCAAGACCTGAATGAGGAGCAAGTCCTCAAGGGAGGGCAGAACCTCTTTCTAGAAACAGCCCTGCAAGTGCCTTCACGGACCCCCAGGTAGGGTGCGGGCAGGGGCCTGTGGTGGGGGAGGGTGCTGGCTATCCCGGGTTGGCAGCGTGACCGCTGGCCGAGGGCCCACTTTAGTCGTCGATTCCTGCTGGGCACCAGGCTCTGGGCTGGGTCCCGCAGAGCCCGGGGCCTGGTCACACAACTGCCCCTGCTCCCGGGGAGTCCATGGGCTCTGAGGGCAGGGCGGCGCGGGGGGTGCGTGTGGCTGCCCCGGGGCCAGGGGCAGGGACGGTTTGCAGACACGGCAGCTGGGCCGGGGACAGAGGGGTGCAGTTCCACACAGGAACCTGGATGGCAGAGCAGGCCATGGCTTGGTGTTAGCTGTTGGGGACCAGCTGACGGGGCTCTCCAGGTGTCGCAGGTGACAAGCTCAGCCTTCAGGCCTCTGACTTATTCTTTGAGACAGTGGATCATTAAAAAAAATTATCTCCTGGGGCTGGCCCCATGGCCAAGTGGTTAAGCTTGTGGTGGCCTAGGTTTTCTACTTTGGATCCTGGGTACAGACCTACACACTGCTCATCAAGCCATGCTGTGGTGGTGTCCCACACAGAAGAACTATAAGGACTGACAACTAGAATATCAACTATGTACTGGGATTTTGGGGAGAAAAAAAAAACAGATGTTATCTCAGGGCCAATCTTCCTCATCACAAAAAAGAAAAAAAATTATTTCCAGTACTCCAGCATGTACAGGCCTGTGGAGCCCCGGACTGAGCTCTCCCTTCAATTTCTCATGTTTTTATTCTCGTTGGGAAACTGAGGCACAGAGGGGACCCCGGCCAATGGACAACCCCTCTCCTTCCCTGTAGACTCCCCCGGGTCATGCTCAGGGCATGGGGAAAGGTCGCCACTTCAGACAGATGGCACGGACAGGGCTCTCTGGCCACCCACCTTGCCTAGCTCCCTCATCTTGGGGTGGGCTGGGGCTGAAGCTGGGCCGCCGCCCCTCCAGGAGATCCCTCCTGGCTCCTGGTGTGTTTGGGCTCTTTTCTGAGTGCCTGTGGCACCTGCTGTGACACGCTTGTGCAGTGTGCATCTTCGCCATCAGATCAGGAGCCTGGCTTTGGAGAAGAGGGAGGGCGGGAGGGGAGGACAGGTGGCCCCTCCAGACCCGCTCCCTGTCCAGCCTCCCGTATATCCAGCTTAGTGGCCTTGAAGATGGGTCACCTCATGGAAGCTGAAGCAGGGCTGGTATTATCTGTCCGGTGGAGTCATTTAATTGTGCACGTAGTTATTGAGCACCTACTGTATACCCAGAGGGAGCCCTGGGGACACAGAGTGAACAACATGGATTTGGCTCCCTGCCGTGTGGGGTTGACCTTCTAGCGGGGAACCAGAGAAAAGACACAGGGTGACAAGGTAAATGATCTTAGTGTGCTTGAGGATGACAAGGATGATAAGGAAAGGGAGGTTTGTCATCTCAGGTGGGGATCAGGACAGGCCTCCCAGAGAAGGTGATGCCTGAAGGAAGCGAGGGAGAGAGCCATGGTGGCATCTGCAGGCAGCGGGAGGAGCTAGTGCAAAGGCCGAGGCAGGAGTGAGCCTGGAGTACGAGCAGAGAAGCCAGCGTGGCTGGAGGGCAGTGAGTGCAGTCAGAAGTTGGGGAAGAGAATTCTGTAAGGCCCTGGGGCCTGGGGTGAGGCCTTTGGCTTCTTCTTGGGTCAGGTGGGAGCCATGGAGGATTCTGAGGAGAGGAGGACGGAGGCCTGGCTTTAAGAGGGTCGGTACTGGGGGAAAACAGGCTTGGTGGACACTTTTTCACTTTGCAATAACCCTGGAGTCTAGCACACGTGACAAGGAGCCCAGCAGAGAAGGCAGGAGGTGAGGGGTGGGTCTGGCTGGCTCCTGAACCCTCCTGTCTGGCACAGAGGATGTGGTTTGTGCTGTGCACTGACCTGCTGGGGAAGAAGCTGCGGTTTCTCACACTGTCTCCTGTATGTCCTTCCCCCACACAGACGCAGGCTGCCGGTGCACACTGGGCTCTGGGGGCCACAGCCGGCAGGGCCTGGTCCCATAGACGTGATCCAGGGTGGCCTGGGTCTGATGGGTGAGGAGGCCTAAGATGCAGGATGGGTGCCGGGTGGCATGGAGTCAGGGAAGGCTTCCTGGAAGAGGCAGTGGGGCCAGGCCTTCTGGGCACCAGGCCTGGGGGTGCAGAGGTCCCATGCCGCGGCCCCCAGCGCCTTCCCGTCGCAGAGCCCCTGCTCTCCTGGAAGGGCGGTGGTCTCTCGTGGGCGCTGAGCCCGGGTGCTGAGCCGGAAGAGAGCTGAGGTTTGCTGCGGCGGGTGGAGGACTGTTCCATTTTTGGTGGCTGCTGCAGGAAGAGCAGCCGAGTGTTTCCTCTTGTCCCTGTGAAGGGCTGGAGCGTGACTGTCCTTGGGAACGGGGTCAGCCGATGGGGGTGGGGTGGCTGAGCCTGGATCTGCCAGCCGCGTCCCTGTTGCCCCTGCTCCTAAGCAGCCGGGCCTCCTGCTGGACGAGGTCCTCAGTGGTCTGAGCCCACGAAGCCCCCGACCCCCACAGCAGAGGCTCCGAGAGGCTAAAGGACTGCTGGTGGCCTCACAAAGCCCGTGGGACTCACCACCTGGGGACAAAGGATCTCAGCTCCGAATGGCAGGTCCGCCGCTGAGCTCGGGCCTCAGTTTCCTGTCTGTGATACAGGCATCACGGAGGCGCCTGCCCGCCTGGGCGCTCACTTGTGAGGAGCAGACAGGCCATGTGCAGGGCCGAGCCACAGTGAGCCAGGGCTGAAGGTCAGCGCAGTCTGTCGGACGACAGCCATGGGGTGGCGAGCCGCCTTGCCCACATTTCTTTCTGTCTCGTTACTCGTCTGGGGAGAGTCTAGACCTGCTGGGTTTTCTGTGTCACGGGCCTCCATCTCCTCCCTTTCTCTGGTGGCAGCTGATGGTGTGTCCGTGCTGTCGTTCAAGGAGCCAGGTCTCCTCCTGCTGGCCATCGAGGCGATTTCCAGTTTTTAACTCGCAGAAACAGCGCGGCCGTGCCCATCTTTGCATCTCTGTGCTGGTCTGGTTCTTTGGGCTGTTTGCCAGCGTGACTTACTTCCCTCTTCTTTTTAGCGTCCTTCAGGAGCCCTGATCTCTGAGCCTAGAAGGTCCCCCTTCCTCAACATTTACTGTGAGAATTCAAACCTAGGGGAAGAGTTGAGGAATTGTACAGCGAACGCCAGCTCAGCACCTACGTCCTACAATGGACATTTCCTATTCTTGCCTTATCCCATATCTGTGCTTGGAATTTCTCCAGCCCGATGATAGGGCCAGCACCACCTCATTAGTTCCTTTTTTTTTTTTTTTTTTTTTTGTGAGGAAGATTGGCCCTGAGCTGATAATCTGTTGCCAGTCTTCTTTTTGCTTGAGGGAGATTGTCACTGAGCTACCATCTGTGCCAGTCTTCCTCTATTTTACATGGGATGCACCACAGCGTGGCTTGATGAGCGGTGTATAGGTCTGTGCCCAGGATCCGAACCCACGAAACCCAGGCTGCTGAAGTGGAGTGCGTGAACTTAACCACTCAGCCACTGGGCTGGCTCCACATTAGTTACTTTTTTGATGCTTTTCATCTCAGCATCAATACGCCTTTCAGACACCTTGGGCTCAGGAGGCATGAAGAGGCCTCGTACATCCACTCGGGCCCTGCCCAGAAAGCATTTCTCCTGAGGGGCTCGTGTCTAGATGGGGGGGCCCCTTGAGTATCCAGGAGGGGAGGAGGGACAGTGAGACAGGCTTGGGTGAGGCCAGCAGTGGCCCCATTCCCCACCCTGTGCAGGCGCCTTAGGGAACATGGTGAATGTGTCCCCGGGACCCGCCCCCGGGGATGTCGCCGAGCTGGAGATCGCTGGCGGCTCAGGATCCCCCTGGGACAGCGGCTTGTGTCTTTTGACCATGACCCACAGCGAGGGCGGTTGTCCCTCAGACCCAGGCCTCAGTCTCATGTATGACAAACACCATTGCAGAAGCTTCATCCAGCGGACGTCACACACGCAGTGGGTGATGGATGCTGATGTTTCCTCTTGTATTCTGTTCATCAAAAACAAAGAATAGGGCCGGCCCAGTGGTGCAGCAGTTAAGTTCGCACGTTCTGCTTAGGCGGCCCGGGGTTCACCGGTTCGGATCCTGGGTGCGGACATGTCACCGCTTGGCAAGCCATGCTGTGGTAGGCGTCCCACGTATAAAGTAGAGGAAGATGGGCACGGATGTTAGCTCAGAGCCAGGCTTCCTCAGCAAAAAGAGGAGGACTGGCAGTAGTTAGCTCTGGGCTAATCTTCCTCAAAAAAACAAAACAAAACAAAGAATAAGTGCTAGTCACACTCACCTGTTGATATGTTTTTGGATTCACAATATGTCACGACATGTCGTTTTGTAAAATGCTTCTGGAGAGTATCCATTCCATGGGGATCTTAGCCAGTTCGTTCCCTTTGGGATCCCCGAGGTCTGGAGCGCCCCTAGTACTTGTCACGAGAAGGAATCTCTTGCTCCCCAGATTCCTGGAGCGACCGTGACAGCTTCCTCACTCTGCTCGACCAAGCGCCTGTCCCAGAAGGCCGTCTGCTCCCCACCCGCTGTGAGCCTGTTCTTTCTCATTGAGCATCTTTCTCCTCGTTTCAGAATATGCCGAGTTTTTGCACTGCAAGTCCAAAAAGTTTACAGACTTTGATGAAGTCCGACAGGAGATCGAAGCAGAGACCGACAGGGTCACGGGGACCAACAAAGGCATCTCCCCAGTGCCCATCAACTTGCGGGTCTACTCGCCACACGGTAGGCGGCACAGGCGCGACCCGTCATGTCTGGGGCAAAGGAGAGCTGACTGGACCTCTCAGGGCTTGGGTCGGCCTCATGCTCACAAATAATAACAGCCTGCCAGCAAGACTGTTGGGAGTGGTGGGGACTGGGGCAAAGTGCAACTGTATGCTCCTCTGAAAGGGGCAGCCCCCGCTTGACTCCTGGGTGATGGTGGCTACATAGTGACACAGCCCAAGACAGCCAGGTCTTCCAGTTCCTCGAGAGGAGCCAGGAAGCCAGCCTTCTCTGCAAAATATCCTGATTTTAAAACCACATCATTTCAACAGAGCAGCCTGCAGCCGTGGACGGCCTCTGGCCTAGAGGCACAGATGGCTAACTCAGATAGCACTTGGGGAATATTCCAGCAGACTCTCAACTCCTCAATAGGGCCCCCTTGTGATGAGTTTTAAAATTTGTCTGTGAATAAATGATGCCTATCTTTGGCTCACATTAAAAAATTACGAAAGAATATACAGCAAAACCCTACCTGGCTGCACACATTGCAAATATATTTTAAGTTCTGCAAATAACATATAATGCATAGATAAGCAGTTATGAATACATACATGTGTAGATCATGTATGTATGTTTCACCACTTTGACTCAAATTGGAGCATAATATAAAAATGGTTTGTGCCTCTTTTTTGTATGAATGCATCTCAGAGTATATTTCTTATCAGAGTATCATCATTTTAAAGCAAGTTTAGTGGCTCCTTAGTATTGGCTGCATGGAGGGGCTGAGGTTTATTTAGCCATTTAGAGTGATTGCGGTCTGCAGGTGCAAATGTCCTGAGGCCTGCCCAAGCCCCTCCCCCGCACTTGGGGGCTGAGCTTGGTCTGCGGGCTGTGCGGGCCTCCCCTCCACTACCCCGGCCCTGACGGCCTTGCCCTCTGATTCCCTCCCAGTGTTGAACCTGACCCTCATCGATCTCCCGGGCATCACCAAGGTACCTGTGGGGGACCAGCCCCCAGACATCGAGTACCAGATCAAGGACATGATCCTCCAGTTCATCAGCCGGGAGAGCAGCCTCATCCTGGCCGTCACCCCTGCCAACATGGACCTGGCCAACTCAGACGCCCTCAAACTGGCCAAGGAGGTCGACCCCCAAGGTAACCGCCGGGCCCTGCGCAGCGGTGCCCCCTTGTGGGCACGTCGGGCATTGCAGCTTGCTCAGCGTCCCTGATTCCAAGTCATGCTGGCTTTCTTCTGCATGTGGCCTCTCTGGGAGAAGTCCTCCTGGGACACAGCTTTGCCAGGAGGGCTGACAGTGCCAGAGGGCGTCCCCCAGGAGGCTGTTGTGTGGCAGTTGGACATTCCTCCTCAGGCACGGTGGCCCCCACTTTGCCTGTGCAGGAACCTAGTCTAGGGGACCAGGAAGAGGCCAGCCCTCTCGGGGCACAGGTGTGAGTCCAGATCCCGCCTCCAGAAGTTACTTATTACCCTCCCCACTTCTTGGCCCGCCCTCTGTTGAAACGGGAGCAGCAAGCCCAGCCTGTAGAGCTGTTGAGCAGTCTGGAGAGATCTCCATAACAGCTCAGGGGCCGGGCAGGGAAGGAGAAAGAGTGACAAGCGAATGAAGCAAGTTGGGACAATAGGGAGTAGTGGGGACTGTGGCATCTCTGGCTCAGGGCATTCCTGGTCAAACTTTTCCAGTGGCTGTTTATTCAGGAAATGTCAGTTAAGTACCTGCTGTGTGCCGGCCTCTGTTTTGGCCTTGGGAACCCTGCAGGGGACAAAATTGACAGAGTCCCTGCCACTGGGAAGCTGATATGCCAGTGAGGGAGACAGAATCCAACAAGGACATAAGGAAGTGGGGTAATTTCAGGGAGAGGTAAGCGCTGGAGGAAAACAGAGCCCTTTAGAGTGACTGCTGTGGGAGGGGGTCAAGGGCCTCTGAAGATGTGAGATTTGAGGCAAGACCGGAATGAGGAAAGGAGGCAAAATCCAGGAAAATGGACAGTGGATGCTAAATAGGCTGGGTGGGATTTGGGCCTGAGGTGCCCAAGACACAGCAAGGACACCGGCATGGTGTGGCTGGAGCAGAGCGAGCTGAGGGGAGAGCAGCGGGGGCCAGGCCGGTCAGCGAGGCCTGTGGGCTGCCGTGGGGCGCGGTGCAGGTTTGGCAGAGTATCACACACGTGAAAATACATTCTGCCAAATGTGCTCCAACTGCCTGATTCCAGAGTGGTTTGGAGGGAGCTGGAGGGAGCTCTGTGGTTCACGCACCCCATTTCCAGCCCCAGCTCAGGCCTGGGGACAGTTGGCACAGGGTGGCTGCTGGTGGCCCTTTCCCGTGAGGTCCTCAGAGCCCCGGGCTGTGCACCAAGCATCTTTGTCCTGCAGCCAACAGGCTGTGCCAGCTCCTCCCCAGGGTCATCCCAGGTGCGCTTTCCCGGGAGGGGTTACCCCTGCCCACAGCCCCAACTGCCTCCCTGCCCCCCAGGCCGGTCCCGTGAAATGGGGTGTAACCGTGACAGATTGCAGAGGCTTGATCAGGCAGTGAGAAAAGCCGAGTGAGTAGAGTTAAGCACCGCGCGTGAACTCGATGCTGGTGTTCTTTCTTAAAAAAAGTATTTTTCTGCGTTCAAAAGTATTCCCGATCATTGCCCCCAAATATTTGTCACCAATGTAAAACATAGAACCTAAAAATGACAGCCCCTCTGCCCACAGAGGTTCTAGTGGCCACTTTTGGCAAATATTCTTTCAGAGTTTGTTCACATTTTCAATAAAGGGGTGATCTTTTTTTATTTTTCTGTAACGTGTGTTTGTCTGTGACCATAAGGACCTAGGGGCATGGCCACGCCCCGGGCGGCCCACTCCTGTCTTGTCTTTGTTCTTAAAAAGCAGAGTTGCGTCTCGTCTTTCATGAAGAATGCTCCGGTGAGATCGGACATTCCCAGCAGAGTCCAAACCCCTAGGCCCCCTCCCCAGGCACGTCCCTCTGCCCCCTGCTTGTCCCCTTCCTACCCCACCCCAGCGTCGTGGTGTTTAGAGCTGTGGCTCCCGTGCGCTCCGCAACGGTGAGGCCAGCTCACACTCACGGCAGGGGCCTGGAGGGGGCAGAGCTGCCCACCTTGGTGCCCCCCAGAGGTCTCCCTGGGCCTCCCTCTGTCCCCTTTGTGTCACACACACGCACACGGCGGCCCTCAACCCCGCAGAAGCCGTGGATCTGCAGCTGCATGGCTTTGCTGGGAGGGCGCCTGGGGAGAGGTTGACTTTGATGGGCTGGTTTCCAGAGTGGAATTTTGGTCACTCAGGTGAAAGGTGACGTTAGACACAGTCGCCACAAGTGTGTGTGTCATGTTGGGGTTTTGCACGCAGCTCAAGAGTGTGCAGGATGCCCAGGATCCGGGCTCCGTGAGGTTTTCTCCTGACGCCACAGCAGCAAGATGCTATTCCAGGTCATTCGAATGACAGTGACAGTGGCAGCATCTCTTGATGGAATGTTTGCCATGCACCAGGTTTATCCTCATGGACAGGCCCCCAAGGGAGACCAGGGTCCAGGCAGGTGCCGTGCTGGCTTGTCCCAGGCCACACAGCCTTGACGTGGGGTCCCAGTTGGCCCAGGTGTCCTGGGGCCACCGGCCCACGCTCCTTCCTGGCGGCGCCCTCTGACCTCTGGGCTCTTTCAGGCCTGCGGACCATCGGCGTCATCACCAAGCTGGACCTGATGGATGAAGGCACCGACGCCAGGGACATCCTGGAGAACAAGCTGCTGCCCCTGAGGAGAGGTGCGGAGGGGGTTGGGACCCTGGGACGGGAGGGGCAGCCTGGGGGACGCAGGCCAGGGAGGCAGCAACTCTTGGTGGGTGGACTTGAGCGGCATATTTTGAGAAGAATATTTTTGTTTTTGTCGTTCCTGAAGCCCGGCCAGTGCTCCCACACGGTCACCGTCCCCGCTTCCCCCCCGCCCAGAAGTGACGGCTTCCCTGCTCCGCTCGCATCCTCTCACTTTCCCTCTTAGTGAACTGTGTGTCTTTCTCTTCTGATTTGTGTTTATTTGGTTTTCAGTTACGCAGTTCACACCTGCTCACGTTTGGAACATCAGAAAACAAATACATAGAAAGAAGAAACTAGAATCCGCCTCGCTTCCCCCAGAGAACCACTGCTTAATACTTGGTGGCCCTCCTTCCAGAAGGTTCTCTGGGATTTGTAACTTGCACTAATTTTCTTACTTGTTTTCTGGTATGAAGCTTTTCAAACCTTCTGGAAGGTAGAGGGAACAATGCGAGGGGCCCCCGTGGACCCAGCCTCGGTGCTTACCAACAAATGGCTGATCCTGAACGCCCACGTGACCTCCCATCCTGGTGGTGTTTTCTTCTTGGGGGATTATAGAACAAATCCCAGGCCTCGTCTCCAATACCTACATTTCTGTCCAAACCACTCCCCTCACAGCTCCTTCGTTTCCTTCTATACCATTTATTTGTGGAAGAAACCAGACCAGGCCCCCATTCAGGGTTTGGCCAGTGGTGGATCCCTGTAAACGGATCGCCGGATCTGGACGGAGGCCTGAGCAGGCTCCGGTTCGCGTGCACATTCAGGTCTCCTGACAAGAGTAGCCTAAATATTTTTCTTTTCAAAAAGTGAGAATAAACATTGAGTGAGTGTCTGCTTTGTACCAGGCACTGTTCTGTGCTCCTGATGTGTAAGAGCCCGTTTAATCCTGATCACAGTCCAACCCAGTGGCTCTCTTCTCATCCCCATTTGATGGAGGAGGAGACTGAGGCCCCGCTCAGAGAACTCACAAGTGGCGGAGCTGGTTTTGAACGCCAGCTCTCCAGCACCTGCTGCTGTCTGACCTGCTTTTCCGTTTCACTAGAATATCAGAACGCTTCCCCGTGACAGGTAAACCTTCTTCAAGGTGACATCTGAAGGTCCTGTGGAGTCCCTTATATGGCGTGCATGGGCTGCTACTTGATCCCCATTTGTTGGACACTTAGGTTGGTTCCCGTTTTTCTCTGTGGTGCCGTGTTGAATGTCCATCTAGGTTTTTATTTGCTTTTTTTAAAGCCATTTATTTCCTGATTGCTTCCGTTTCTTTTCTTGTCCCTTCCGTCTGGGATCAGCTGTCCACTGTGGGCACCTTCTGGCCCTTACACCTTGCTGGCACCATTTAGATCTTTTTTTTGCTCCCAGGGTGCCCTTGTCGATGTCTGGGCTAGCCATGGGGAAAGCATTCAGACCCTGGTTACCACCTTCCCCCCACGCTGCTGGGCCATCCCGTGGTGAGAGGTGGCCCTGATCAGGAGAGATGCATGGTTGGGGCAGAACCCCAAAACCTGTTTGGCTGTGAGGATCAGGGGGTAAAGAGCAAATCGTGTCAGAGGTTTAAGAAGGAAGGGTCGGTGCTACAGAGGGGAGCAGACCCTGCCGTCCCCAAGCCCTCCCCAGCCACCCTGACCCTATGGTCCCTTGCACTCGTCTTAGGCCCTCATCTTAGACCCTGAGGGACACAAGCTGGGCTCAGCATTGCCACCCGAGTGTCCCGATGGCACAGAGCGCCTCAGCTTCCTTCCTCTCCACTCGCTGTTACCGTCCCCCTCCTCTGCCTTCCTGTTTCCGGGAAAGCCGGCTCTTCCTCTCTCTGTGCCATTGCGCTTGCTCCCGTCTTAGGACCTCACATTCTCTTGTCCTTGGTTTCTCCTCTCGCCCTGTGACTTTCAGAATCCCGCCAGCTGGAGCCCTTTTCTTGGTTTACAAAAGACACAAAACTCTTTCACCTTTAAAGGAAACCCCAAACCATTTGCCTTTCCCTCCCCTGCTGTTTCCTTCTGCTCCCTGTGATACTGGTGATGGACATAACGAGGGGCCAGCCCCGTGGCGTAGCGGTCAAGTTCGTGTGCTCCGCTTCGGCAGCCCAGGATTCGCCAGTTTGGATCCTAGGCACGGACCTACACACTGCTCATCAAGCCATGCTGTGGTAGGCGTTCCCACATATAAAGTAGAGGAAGATGGGCACAGATGTTAGTTCAGGGCCAGTCTTCCTCAGCAAAAAGAGGAGGATTAGCAGCAGATGTTAGCTCAGGGCGAATCTTCCTCAGCAAAAAAAAAACAAAAAAAAGACATAATGATAGATATGAAGAGGATGAAAAACAATCATATCAGCACCAGACTTGCCAGGAAAAGGGCAGGCAGGTGCTAATTATATGAACAACAGGAACCACATCTGTTTTCTGAGCACTTGCCATGCGTCAGCCACTGGGCGAAGTTCTTATTTCCCAGGGTCCCCATTCCTACGCTGGGTGCCTCGTGTCCACGCTCAGGGCCTTCTGGCTCTACTGGCTTTTTGAACACTGCCCCCTCCCCTTCTCCTCTCCCAATTCCTTTATCACCAAATACTGCAAATCTTCTTCAGACTAGTGCTTTTATCCTAAAAATTGTTTTGCGTGTTTAAAAAACATTTCACACTTTCCCCCACGGCTGTCATTAGGCAGCCCCCCACCCTCAGGCCCTGCTTCTCATGTCCTCACGGTTAACCGTTCCTTTGTTTCCTTCAGAAAATTTTAACCCAGATACAAGCATTTTTAAAACTCACCCGGGCTTTCTTCAGGTACTTCTGTAGTGCCTTGTTTTCTGTGTAAACCTGTGACCCCTCGAGAATTAACTTTGGGGGGCCCCCAACTTCGTTTCGTTGCCAGCAGCGACTGTGGGATAACCCAGTTTGTCTCCTGTTGAATGTGAAGTGTTCACCGGTCCTTCCCGCCTGCCACTGGGCGTGGTTTGGGACTTTGCATTCTGTTCCATTCATCTCTCTGGACCCACATGCCCCAGGATACCCAAACTTCAAATATGAGAGCTTGACAGTAGCTGTCAGTACTGGGCAAGATGAGCTGGCCCCTATTGCCCTTCCTTTTGAGATTTTTTTCTTACCTATCTTTAAAGTTGTTTTTTTCGTTTTTTGGTTTTTTTTTCCTGAGGAAGACTGGCCCTGAGCTAACATCCGTGCCCATCTTCCTCTTCTCTATATGTGGGACGCCTGCCACAGCATGGCTTGACGAGCAGCCCTGTCTGCACCCGGGATCTGAACCGGCGAACCCCAGGCCACCAAAGTGGAGCACGTGAACTTAACCGCTGTGCCACCGGGCCAGCCCCTAAAGCTCAGCTTTTGGATCTCCTCTTGCCCAGAGCTCTGCTCTGTCCCCTCCTCACACCAGGCCGGATGTAATCTCTCCTTTCTCCCAACGTGGACGTTGCTCTTTGGCATCGCCGTCTGCGTTTGCGTCCTCTGTGTTGTCTCTGAGTAATGCGTACAGCTCGTGACCCAGGCTGTGGGGACAGGATCCATGTCCACGCCTGCACCCTGCCCAGCCCTGTGCCTGGTCCGCAGTGGGCGCCAGGCGCCGTGGCTTGCCCGACACTGGCCCATCCCGACCCTCTCTCCCCACAGGCTACATTGGCGTGGTGAACCGCAGCCAGAAGGACATCGAGGGCAAGAAGGACATCCGTGCGGCACTGGCGGCTGAGAGGAAGTTCTTCCTCTCCCACCCAGCCTATCGGCACATGGCTGACCGCATGGGCACCCCGCATCTGCAGAAGACTCTGAATCAGGTATGGCCAGGGTTTTGTGCAGTTGCACAGGCTGTGCACTGCACAATAGCTGCCCTCCACAATGGTGCTGGCCTTGGTCCAGAGCAGCTCTTGTGTTAGCAAAATGAGTTCAATCCACATTTGATTCAGGGCCTGGTAAAGAGGGTGTTCAATAAGTTGGTGCCAGTACTATTATTACCATCGCTATTATTTATTACTGTTACTTTAATTACTATTATAATTATTTAATCACATACCCAGAAGTTTGCGTATGGTTCCTGAGGTTGGTGACCTGGATTCCGAATGCCTGGCCTGAACCAGGGTAGGGTAGCTGGCGGCACTAGACAGCAGCTAAGTGGGAGGACTTTGGAGCCTGACCCTCTTGGGTCCAAAAGCCCGGCCCAGCCTCTGCTCAGCTGGCCCTTGGCCAGGAGCCCAGCCTCCCCTTGTCCGTCAGTCACGAATCGTCACCGTCCCTACCCCCTGGGGCAGGTGTCTGCTGGGTGCTCAGAGCGCGTGCTGCCTGAGACGCAGCTCGTCTCAAATGCCAGCAGCTCCGGGAGTTCGTTGTCTTCCCATCGTCCTTTTTCTATCGGTAACGTATTCCCAGCGTTCATAAACCAAACCAGTTTTAAAAAGCAAAGAGTCAAGCACCGTCCCCTGCCCCGTGCCCCAACCCACAGGGCACCACTGTTAGTCACGCTGAGTTTCATTCTGCCCGTAAAAGCAAAAAGGACTTTCCAGACTCCCCTTTCTCCCTTTCTTTTCTTGTTGTTTTTTAGATTTTTTTTTGAATTTTCTGGCAGAAGGAAAGCATCCTTTTTTCTTTTTCTTTTTTTTTTTTTGAGGAAGATCAGCCCTGAGCTAATATCTGCCACCAGCATCCTCCTCTTTTTGCTGAGGAAACCTGGCCCTGAGCTAACATCCGTGCCCATCTTTGTCTACTTTATATATGGGACACCTACCATAGCATGGCTTGCCAAGCGGTGCCATGTCCACACCTGGGATCTGAACTGGCAAACCCCAGGCTGCCCAGAAGCGGAACATGTGCACTTAACCGCTGCGCCACCGGGCTGGCCCCTCTCCCTTTCTTAGCATAAATGATGACGTAGTCACAGGAGCTCAGCAGTCTCTCCTGGAGCTCCGTCTATGTGCCAGAGGGCCCTCCCCACTCCTTTTCCTGGCTGTGTAGGAGTCCCTGGGCACCCAGGCCCTCATCTGGCTAACCCCGTTGTGTGTATGTGCCAGTTTCTCTGGGGAGCAGAGCCCCGATGTGGGATTATGTGGCCACACAGTCACAGGCAGTGGCCGTCCTTAGGAGCTGTCCTGGTTTGCCTGTCTGAAGTGACCGGGGTTGCAAGGCATTCCCCCCTCCATGCTTTAGGGTAGTTCCTGGATGGTGGCAGGGCCTCAGAGCAACAGTCTGAGAGTCTTGCCTTCATGCACGCCTTGGGGACACAGTGGCATCAGGAGAGCAGGGCCCTGTCCCTGCATATCTCTAATCAGGGGGACAGACTCAGTCCAGGTCACCAGATAACGCTGGCTCAAGCAGTCGGTGGGGCCCAGGGCCGCGAAGAGAGCCAGCACAGAGTGGGAGGCGGAGGAGGGAAGGAAGTGTCCTGTGGGAGGGCCCGAGGAGGAAGTGGGGCTGCCTGGGCTGGGGGGAGTGGAGCTCCCTGCAGGCGGCAGGGCCTCCTGGGGGCCTGGCCTCCCCTCGTGGTGCCTCCAGGAGCCGGGGCGACTCCAGTGCTCTGGGTGCCAGTGGAGGCCAGAGCCGAGCCCCCCACCCTGAGACCTGCTGGGTCACACAGGATGTTGGGGGACCGTCAGATCCGTGCGGGAGTGTGGGCCTCCTTCCCGCCTCATCCCCAGGCTGACGATGGCAGCAATGCCTGCTTTTCTCTTTTGGGGTGTTAGTGATTTTGTGGCTTCTGTCTTGTGCTTTCCTTCTCTTTCTGTCTCTCTCTCTTTTTTTTTCCCCAAAGATTTTATTTTTCCTTTTTCTCCCCAAAGCCCCCCAGTACACAGTTGTATACTTTTAGTTGTGGGTCCCTCTAGTTGTGTCATGTGGGACGCCACTTCAGCATGGCCCAGCGAGTGGTGCCATGTCTGTGCCCAGGATCCGAACCTGAGCTGCTTCGAGAGTCTCGGGGCCAGGAGGCTGATGCTGTCTGTCTGCCTCCCCCCTCCTCCTCACACACCAGCCGCTGCCCCCAGTTGCGTGTGCCCATGACGTGGACACCGCGATGGGTCTGCCCTGCCGAGGCCGCCCCTGTGCCAGTGTGGCTCCTGCGGGCTGTTTCTGTGGCTTTCCCTCGAGCCTGGGGTGTGCTGGGCTCGGGACCTCGAGGCCTGTGCGCCCTCACTGGGCAGAGCAGGCCTGCCCCTTCCCAGAGCTGCCCTCTGACCTCTGACCTCTGGCCTCTCTCCCGCAGCAACTGACCAACCACATCCGGGAGTCCCTGCCGACACTGCGCAGCAAGCTGCAGAGCCAGCTGCTGTCCCTGGAGAAGGAGGTGGAGGAGTACAAGAACTTCCGGCCCGATGACCCCACGCGCAAGACCAAGGCGCTCCTGCAGTACGTGTCCCCAGCCGGGTGCCCAGGCCTCTGCTGCGCGCTGGTCCCCGCTCCGCCGTCCCTTCGCTCTTCCATCCCTTCGCTCCTCCTGTGCGCCAGGCCCTGTCCTGAGCACTGGGAACAGCTGCCCATCCCTGCCCCCTGTGCTCAGAAAGGCCAGCCAGCAGGGACGGGACAGGAAAAAAGTCAGGAAGAAAATGTAGGGTGTGTTAAAGGGCGAACTATCAAAGTGGGGGGGGCTAGAGAGTGCTGGGTGGGCGTGGAGGTGCCAGTTAAAATAGGGTGATCAGGAAGGGACGCTGCGGGAAGGGAGGAGCCATGCAGAATCCTGGGGGATGGGGCCTGGCCATGCAAAGGCCCTGCGGCATGTTGGAAGAGATGGCTGGATAGGAGTGAACGAGAGGAGAGAAGGAGGTGAGGGCAGGGAGGGGACAGGGCAGAGTGTGCAGGGCCCTGTGGACCATAGCCGGAGGCAGGTTTTGGTTTTGCTCTTGAGTGAGATGGGAGCCATGGAGGGTTCTGAGCAGAGGAGGGACCTGGCCTGACTCGGGTGCTCCTGGGCGCCCTCTGGCTGCTGCGAGGAGGACAGACACGGGGGGCGGGGATGGGAGCCGGCCCTGTGTCGGCTGTGTCCGCTGGGTCTCCTGGAGTCTTGCTCCTGACTCTGGGTTGGTGCTTGCCACCCAGCTGGGTGGTGGGGAACGGGTGTGCCGCACAATCCCAGGGCCTCTCGGCGCTCCTCCTGCCTCTGGACCCCCGCTTTCTGGCCTGCAAGGGATGCTGGGCACTGAAGGGCTTGCCTAGGGTGGGCTGGGGAAACGCTGGCAGCTCATATGGCTGATGGTGGGAGACCCCTCCCAGGGGCACACCGGAGGGACGGGGTTTTGCCATCACAGTGAAGGGGCGCTGCTGTCCTCTGCGGCCCCCAGTGGGGCTGGGCCTGCCTCCTCAGCATCTTCTCTGCGGGCCCTGGGTCCTCTGCAGCGTGCAGGCCACGCAGGCAAGCTGAGGGCCCTGCTCCCGCCTTCCCCTGAATGGCTGGTGGCGTGACTTCTCGTTCGGCCTTTAGGATAAAAGCAGTGCCCTTCACGTGGTGCCAGGTCGGCCGAGGCCCTCAGTGCCTCGCTCCTCTGCGCCCCAGTTGCCGTCTTCGCGGTCTTGCCTGACAAGGGCGTGGGAACACTGACATCACACTCTCCCCGGTTCTGCTCTCGTGCCCTTATTACAGCGGCATCCAGAGCCTTCCATCTCCCGGGCCGCCTGGCCGAGCCCCTGGGTTAGTCACGTGACCCAACACCCACAGGGGACCTGCGGGCATTTCTGCACCTGCTGTGGCTGCTGTGACATAGTGTGAGCAGCAGAAATGGATTGTCCCTCAGTCTGTCCACTAGCAGTCCGAGGTCAGGGTGTCGGCAGGGTCTGCTCCTTCCGCGGGCTTGTGGTGGTGTCCTGGCAGTCTGAGGTGTTCCCCGTCGCTGCCTTCCTCTTCGTGTGGCATTCCCCCTTTGTGTGTGTCCAGATTGCCCCTTGTTCTAAGGGACACCAGTCACATTGACCTGGGGCCACCCTCCTCCATCCAGTCTGACCTTTTCTTAACTAATTACGTCTGCAATGCCAGAGGTGAGGACATTGACAGAATTTTGGGGGACACAGTTCAACCCGGGACCATCGGTGAGGATGCTCTGCGAGCGGAGCTGGGACCCAGGGCCCCAGGAGGCTGGTGCCCACGCGCCCTGCGTCCTTCCCTTCTAAGGCTGGCGGCACGTGGCCCAGGGTCTCCATCCTGGTCCCAAACCGCTCTGCTGCTCTGCTGTCTGTCCTTGCCTGTGCCTTTTCCAGCCTTGGCCCCGGTCTGGCTCACCATTCGAGGCCCCCACTGCAGGTGTGGCATCAACATAGGCCTTTGTGTGTCTCCAGGAAAGAAATCTAGTCTGCACACCATCCGTTTCATGTGGGCCAAGGGCTTCCTGGGGTCTGGGACACGCTGTTCGTGCCACCTCCTCCCCAGTGGCTTGGGGAGGACCCTGTGTGTCTGTGGCTGAGCCCGGCCACCCCAGCAGCCTGTGGGCATCAGCCACCTTTGCCCAGAGGAGCAGGCCTTCCCTGTGCGGGGGCTCCGTGGGTCCCACGCTGCAGGCCCAGCAGGGCCACGCCTGACTGGCGCAGCTCCCCTTCAGGGGAAGCTCCACGCAGTACTGGAGGAGATGACAGACTTGGGGCGGCAGTGAGGAAGTGATTAAGGTAGACAGCACCGGGGACTGAGGGCAGCGATTAGAAATGGAGAGAACCGAAACGCTCATCAACGCTTTCGTTTTCCACTGCTCATGTCATCACAGTCATGATCAGTAACATTTAGAGACACTTTTTAAGGGCTGAGCTGGGTTCCAAGGGGCCACATGTGCCGTTACCACATTTCGTCAATTACGTGAGCGCTTTAAAAAAAGAACATTTCAACTTCGCTGAATTCAAACGTTTTAACTGAACTACCATTAATTGGCAGCCTTTTTTCTTGTGGGAGCATGGACTGATCTTAGCGCCTTGAGGATGGATGCCTTCTTAGAGCTGACGAAACCTAGAAAGCCCGTGAGTCCTCACAATGACCCTGTGTGGCGGCGCTGTTAGGGCCACCCACTTTGCAGATGAAGAAACTGAGGCTCAGGACAAAGCCACCTGTCCCAGGCCTCCCGGCTCGTCAGTGCCGGAGGCCCCACCTGAGCAGGCTGGGAGGTGGCGGGAACCAGCGGAAGCCACCTGAACTGTGAGGGGGCTGTCTTGTCACCCCGTGGTCCCACTGGGCCAGGCCAAGCCTCAGGGCCGCAGGTGCCAAGCTGGGGCCCCCACCGCTGGCTCTTGTCATCCAAGAAGTGGGAGTAATTTCTCTGCCCCTCAGTTCGATGAAGGAGTCATCGTGATGGGCCTAGAGAGCAGGCCCGGCGGGTGGCAAGTGCTTGGCGGTGGCGGCTCCTGTATTTTCTTTCTTTATTTTGACCCCCATGTAGATCTTGCTGCTGAAAAATGAGGAGGGAAGTCGGCGTGGCTCAACTCGGGCCTTGCTTCCCGGGCTATGGGAAGCTCCGCTCTGACGTGCGGATTCTCCTTCTCCTTGCAGGATGGTCCAGCAGTTCGGGGTGGACTTCGAAAAGCGGATTGAGGGCTCCGGAGACCAAGTGGACACGCTGGAGCTCTCTGGTGGCGCCCGGATCAATCGCATCTTCCACGAGCGCTTTCCCTTCGAGCTGGTGAAGGTAGCGCCGCGGCCAGGCCTCCCGTGGCCCCAGGCTCCCCCTCCAGGCCCAAGGGGTCCTCCCCCAACAGGCAGGACTGTGGGCACAGGCCCATTTCTTTCCTTTGACTGAGACCAGTACACGTTCTTTGCAAAATATATAGAAAATATAGGTAAATTCACGTGGGAAGTGCCCCCAGCATGTTGTTGAAGGGAAAAAAGCGGATTACGAAGCCAGCACGTCCAACATGACGTATAGACATTCGTAACATCCTTCGTATGAAATCATACACGCGTTTCTAGATGTGCATCTTTGCAAAAGACAGATCCACAAGGATGTTCGCAAAAATGTCAGCTCCAGGCCCTGGGATTTGAGATTTCTCTCTTTTTTTAATTGCTTGAAGTTTAGACTTTTTTTTTTTTTTTTAAAGATTTTATTTTTTCCTTTTTCTCCCCAAAGCCCCCCGGTACATAGTTGTGTATTCTTCGTTGTGGGTTCTTCTAGTTGTGGCACGTGGGACGCCGCCTCAGCGTGGCCTGATGAGCAGTGCCATGTCCGCGCCCAGGATTCGAACTAACGAAACACTGGGCTGCCTGCAGCGCAGCGCGCGAACTCAACCACTCGGCCACGGGGCCAGCCCCTGAAGTTTAGACTTTTTATAGCAAGCACATACCCTCTTTATAAAAACCAGTAAAATTCTTTTTCATAAAAGAACAAAAGCTAAACGGAGGAAACAGCCATCATCCTAATGCCCACAGACAATGCCCTCAGCTCTGGACGTGAGTCCTTTCAGAGCTTTTTCTCTGCAGATGGCTAAGCGCCCCGCACACACACAGCACGTATGTTCGCCCATTCTCGTGTGCACATAAATGTATTTGTACCCTGCTTTTTTCACATGGTGGCCATCTTTCCAAACTAGTAATACACATTTCCTGTGTTTTTTGGGTTTTTTTGAGGAGGATCAGCCCTGAGCTAATATCTGCCACCAATCCTCCTCACTTTTGCTGGGGAAGACTGGCCCTGAGCTCACATCCATGCCCATCTTCCTCTACTTTCTATGTGGGACGCCTACCACAGCATGGCTTGAGGAGCGGTGTGTAGGTCCGCACCCAGGATCCGAACCTGTAAACCCTGGGCCACCGAAGCGGCTTGCACAAACTTAACTGCTACGTCTTGGGGCTGGCCCCCATTCCCTGCATTGTTAATGGCCAAGCGACATCCTGTTTTCTGGATGTCCTATCATTTAACCAGTCTCCCTTTGTTGAAACATTTGGGCTGTTGTCACATGTTTCAGCTGTTGTGAAGAGTTCTGATTGTAGCTCATTCTTTATCTCTCCCTCGAGAGAAATTTCTAGCTCATTTGAGCTACCAGATGACAGTATAGGTATGTTTTGGGAGGTGCTTAATTTGCACTGCCAGGCAGCCCGTCACAAGTAATGGGAATTCATGTTCCCTCCAAGAGAGCCAGAGTGTGAGTTTCACAGCATCCTTGCTGGAACTGGGTTTTAAGATTTTTAAATTTTTTGACCCATTAAATATTCTGTCACGTGAACCCAAACTGCCCGCAGGAGGTGACAGTCCCCAAACACAGACGTGTTGTGGGGCGGCCCCAGGCTCTCCCTGCATGCGTCCGTCTGTCTGTCCTCAGATGGAGTTCGACGAGAAGGACTTGCGACGGGAGATCAGCTACGCCATCAAGAACATCCACGGAGTCAGGCAGGTTCCGTGGGGAGGGCCGTGCCCTAGCCCCCCCCAAGCCTCGGGGGCCCCTGATTGTGAGGCCTTGAGGCGGCTTCTGGGTGGCTTTCAGTCTCTCCCTGTGGGTCTCCAGGGGCCAGTGAGGGCACCATGCTCCATCCCGTGTGGACTGTCATTGCCACGGGGCTGTCCACTGCCCTTGGGTTAAAAGTTGGTTAAACCACCCAGGCGGTTGGCATGTGCCCTGATTCCGTGGTCAGCTAAAGCCTCCTTGCGTGTTTGCCCTGGGGGGGTCGGAGGGAGCCCGAGCCGAGTCACGATCACAGGAAGCCAGCATTTGCCCCCATCCCGGGCCCGCCGTGAGCCTCCTGGGTCCGCTCCATGTTCCACCAAATGTGGTCGGTCCCATCCAGCCTCGCCTCGCCACGGGGTCCTCAGCTCCCCCTGGGCTTTCCAGGCAGGGGACGCAGGCGGCCAGTGCCAGCCCTGCATGCCCTTGGCTCGCTCTCGGGGCCCAGCCCACGCCTTGGAGATGCTGACCTTGCTGTGTTTCTCTCTGACTTATCTCCCCCGCCCCTGGGTACGGATGCTTTTAGGACCGGGCTGTTCACCCCGGACTTGGCATTCGAGGCCATTGTGAAAAAGCAGGTCGTCAAGCTGAAAGAGCCCTGTCTGAAATGTGTCGACCTGGTTATCCAGGAGCTAATCAATACAGTTAGGCAGTGTACCAGTAAGGTATTGGACCCTCGGCAGGGGGACTCCTGGCCTTGTGGAATCGGGGGACAGGGGTTTGGTATCAGGCTCCCAGGGGGCTGCCTCAGCCTGTGCCCGCTGGTGCCTTTCCCCCCACACTGCCTCAGTTTCCAAGAACGTGGCCTCTGCCCAGAGGCCAGGGGTGCCAGGCCTCCAGAACTCGCCAGACTGCTGGGCAGGGCTCCCTGGGGCCCTGATGCCGAGCCTAGCATGTGTCCATGGAAGTGGGGGTTTCGTTGGGCTGTCGCTTTGCTGCCTTCTGGGAAGCAGAGGGGGACCCCGCGTCAGCTGCTGGAGGCCGAACTCCCAGAACCTCTCTGGCTGTCACCCCTTCTTGACAAATGCCACCACTTGTCTGTCCTGGGTGCCACGTGGACAAAGGCGTCTTGGCTCAGGCGGCTCCCCTGCCGTCCTGCCAGGCAGCCCGTCCTCAGATCTTCTAGGTCACGACCCCTGGGTGACAGTGTTCACGGGCCGCTGCCGTCCACCTCTGGCCAAGCAGCTGAGGCGCCTCCCGCTGGGCGGTCTGCTTGCGCGCCCTCAGCCGCGGGGCTCTGGGCGGCCTTCCGAGGCAGGGGGCTGCTGCTTGAGCCTCCCCTTCGCAGTCTGGCAAAGCCCACATTTGCTTCTTAAGCTTCTTCGAATGGAAAAGGGAGGGGGACAAAACCCCAGATGGATTGGAGATGAGCGTTTTCAAACCCAGTGTCACAGATGTGACATTTCAGGGCCCCCGCACCCCCTTAGCCGTCCGTCCGATGACAGCGACCCACAGCACGTCTATCCTGAAACCCCACACCAGGCCCCCCGGGCCCAGGACGCCTCTGATCCGAAGCAGCTTGTGGGGCAAATGCGGGCCAGGCTCCTCATGCATGCCACTAACCAGCTGACTCTCGTTTCTTCTCTCTCTCTGCCTGCCGTCCCACGCGTGTGGCCTGCACTGTCCCTGGGTGTCCTCCTACCTCATCCCGCCCTCCACCCGACCCAGGACGGGGCTCTTCACCCCCGACATGGCCTTTGAAGCCATTGTGAAAAAACAGATTGTAAAACTCAAAGAGCCGAGTTTGAAGTGTGTTGACCTCGTGGTCTCAGAGCTGGCCACGGTCATTAAAAAGTGTGCCGAGAAGGTAACGGAGGCTTCGTTCTTCCACCCACGCACCTGTCCGCCGTCCCCTCCCTCCGTTAGTCTTCACCTGCGCATCTGGGACACTGCCTCGCCCGGACCCCCTTCCGTGGGCCGGTTGTCATTTAGCGACATTGCCACTTTACATCCGCAGGCGAAACGGAGAAAGTGGTCCTGCCCGCATATCCCACCTTTGCTGGCGGGGCTGGGAGGCCTCTGGTGTCACCAATGTGTTAGCTACACAGGCAGTGGGGCTGAGAGTCAGCACCCTTTCCTGGACCCCTTCGAGAAGGGGCTTCCAACCCGTCACCATCACGTCACGCAGCGTGCAGACCTGCGTGATCTGCTGTCACGGGGCACGTGAGACGCTTTCCCCGGTGGATTTTGACTCTGCACAATTTCCTGCAACTCAGGGATGTACCCCAAACTGTGCATTTGGTTTGTTGTGGCTGCAAAGGCTGACGCACTGGGGGTGCTGGAGGAGTGGAGTCCACAGATGAAATGATGGGGGAAGAGTTTCCCGCGAGGGGGTCCCTCCGAGGTAGATGCCCAGATGCTGCCCCGTCACCCTAGAGCAGGCGCGATGCGCTTGCGAGGACCCTCGCCCCATGACCCCATGGCTCTCATTACACCTCGTGTCCTCGCTGTCACCCAGCGCTGGGCGGGCAGGGGCTGGCCTCCCCGCCGGGCAGCACACACGCCACCCGCTTTCTCTGCACCTTCCACCTGCGATCATCGCATCCACGGAAAGCGTCTGCACTCATGCCTGGGCCCCCATCGCTCACTCCGGCCCACCAGCCCCCACTGGCCCCCTCGTCTCCCAGCTGGAGCAGCTCTGAGACAGGAGGAGGTGGGGCCTCGGTGGGCCCACCCCACGTCACCCTCTCCCCCTGCATCCTCTGTGTGCTTCACGTGGCTTCCCAGGCCGTGGGGACCCAGCCAACGCTGCTGCCACTCTGCTTTCCCCCCAGCTCAGCTCCTACCCCCGGTTGCGAGAGGAGACGGAGCGAATTGTCACCACTTACATCCGGGAACGGGAGGGGAGGACCAAGGACCAGGTAGGGCCTTTGTTTTAATGTTCACGTTTCATTTCCGCACATAAATCTCAAGTGTACAGTTTTGGAGTCTTGACAAACAGGTTCAGTGACGTAACCCCCTCTTCAGTCAAGACACAGAACATTCATCACCCCTACAATTCCAGTCCTTTGTCCTCGTTGTTGTCAGTCCTTTCCCAGCCCCCAGGCCCTGGCACCCACTGAGCTGCTCTTGGCCCTACAGTTTTGCCTTTTCCAGAATGTTCTGGGAATGGTCTCCTGCGGTTTGTGGCCTCTTGATTCTGACCTCCGTCACGCGGCGTCATGCCCTGGGGAGTCCTCCCTGTTGGGCTGTGTGCTGGTTCATGGCTCTGACCACTGAGTGGCGGTCCACATACCGTGGACCCCAACTTCTTTATCCCTCTGCCCGCCGAAGCACGTTTGGGATGCTTTTGTGTTTTAACATTTTCTTGTACAGACTGTCTGAGCACACACAGGGGCAGAGGGTGGGACGCCCCTGTGCAGCCACAGCGCCAGTCTCACTTGTCACCTGCCAAGCCCAGGGCCATCGCTCCACCTTCACACGGCCCACACCTGCTCCGAGTCACTTGTCCCCGGCTGTCCGCTGTGGTCTCTGGGCGGCTGTTGGCTCAAACAAGAATCCAAACAAGCCGATGTGTTCTGTTTGTTGTGGTGTCATCCTGTTTGGAACGGTCCCTCTCCCCTTGACATTGACGAGAAGGAAGCAGCTCATTTGACCTTCGGAAGGTCCCCCAGTCAGCCTGTGCCTCCTGCCCTCATAGCTTCCATCGCCTGGTCGTTTTCTCGAAAGCTCGAGAGATTCCAGTTCACATTGTTGTCGTTGGCTGGAATGCTCTGTCCCCTCCGTCCACACCGCAGCCCCTGCTGGCCCCCATCCACACCGCCAAGCTTGGTTGCGGGCTCCGGGACAACAAGACCTGGACCTCATAAAGCTCCCACAGACGGAGCACCTGCTATTTTGTCAACCCCACAGGGTCCGGGTGCCGGAACCTCTGATGCTTGAGGGCTCAGAGGCACAGTGAGGTGACCAGAAGGGGCAGCGCGCCATTTAGAGGCCTGTCCTGTATCTGAATGACATCCCAGCTGGCTTGTGTGTGTGTGTGTGTGTTTCATTTTCCTGTCCTTGCCAGGCCAAGTTGCCTTTGCCATTTTAATGAGGCAGTAATACCTGCCAGGCACAGCTCTATAAACATGTTACCTAGTGGGAATTATTTGACCCTTTCCAGTCGGACCTCTCGTTGCCCCATTCCACAGCTCGGTGACACGAGGCCTGGGGTCACACAGCTGGGCACTGGCCATGCCCGTGACCAGCATGCCGGGCTGCCGGCTCTGCTCGGTGGACCCAGTCTCCCCTCCTTGGGAAGCCCTGATGTCTGGAAGCCCCCATGATCCCCACAGATGCCCCCAGGGTGCGTGGGGGGGTGGGGTGGCGTCTGTTCCCTGCCTGGGACGCAGCATGGGCCCGGGCTCCCCCTCCCTGCCCCGCTCGCTCGCTCCTCACGCCGATCTCTGCTCCCCAGATTCTTCTCCTGATCGACATCGAGCAGTCTTACATCAACACGAACCACGAGGACTTCATCGGATTCGCCAAGTATGTGCATTTCGGGACCGCGGCTGGCGGGGCAGCCCCGGTGGCCACCAGGCCCCGAGGGAGGCAGTCCAGTTGGGATTCCCTCAGCGGCCTGGGGGGCTCCCTGTCAGGGGTCCCGGGGTGAGGCATGGAGCCATCGGAGAGTTCTGGAAGCTTTCCTGGGCCAGTAGTGGCCCCCTCCCCAGTGCTTGGTTTAAGGAGACAAGTGCAGTCCTGTATCACACTCATGGGCAAAGGGCGAGGCTAGCCTGCATCTGGCGCCTCCTTCCCTGCAGGACTTCTCAGAGCTTTCATTTTCCCAGAGCCCCCTGCACACACTTGGCCTCTCACAGAGCGCCTCGCGGGCTTAGGGCTCCAGGGCTCCTCTTTGGGAAGTGCCGCCGGATCTCCATGGCTTCCATCCGTGCACTGTAGGTTAAAACCGGAACCTTCCAAAGCCCCAGAGGAGGGCCAGAGCAGGGAGCTCAGACTTCGGAGGATGTAGGCAGAAGTGCTAGTGGTCTCTGGCATGGCCCACTGCCCACTTCCATCGGCCCCTCCCCGCAGAGGTCTTGGGTGTCACACAGATTGTCCTGCCCACTCACAGAGGCCTTCTTGCCTGAGCCCCATAGAATCACAGATCGTCGGCGCCAGCTTCCTGGTGCTTAGTGAGCACATACTCCTGGTGCGCCTTCCCTGCCCCGACACAGTGAGCCGGCGCTCACCTGGGTCCCCAGCTCACAGGAAGGCCCCGTGCCAGGGACAGGCGTGCACCCCGGCGGTTAAGGTTCGGAGTGGTTAGTGCTGGGGCGGGGGCTGGGCAGGCCTGTGGGGGTCCAGAGGGCGGCCTTGTGGCCTGGCCTTGGGACTGCCTTCCTTGAGGTGGAACCTGCTAGAGCCCAGTGTTGGGCTGGCAGGCTGGGGCAAGGGAGTCTTTCTATCGGGGGTCTCTGCTGGGTTAAGTCGTTACCGGAGTGGAACATTTATCAGTGCACCAACACGGTTGGTTAAGCACCTGTTCTGTGCTGGGCGCTTGGTAGGTGAGTGGAATGAATGAATGAATGAATGAACGCTTGGTAGGTGAGTGGAATGAATGAATGAATGAATGAACGCTTGGTAGGTGAGTGGAATGAATGAATGAATGAATGAATGAGTGAGTGAGTGAGCGAGCGAATGGGGGCATGATCAGGAGTTCCCCCCCCCAGCCCAGTTGAGGCCAGGGCCCCGGCTGGGCTCTCTCGTCAGGGGAGGGGGAGGCTCCTTGCCACGGGCCGCCCCTCAGGCGGGCTTCTCAGAGCCTGGGCCCCCACGCCCCACTCTCCTGTCCCCCACAGCCGGGTGTGCGTGGGCTGAGAACGCCGGGCCCCTCTTTGGTTCACTGCTGTTTTCCTCACGGCGATGTCTCTGCTTCTCACACTTCATCCGCAGTTCCTTCTCACAATCTCTCCTGTTTTTCCTTTGACCACTCCACTCTTTCCTCTGGACTCCTGGGCCTTCCCACCTCCCCCAGCTGTTACTATACTGAGCAGCTGGTGACCGGGTGGGTATTGCCTGCTGTGTGCCTTCTCCCTGGTGTGTGAGCGGGGCGCCCTGACTGGGGGCGGGGCCCCAGGTGCCAGGCTCCACCCGGCCCAGGTACAAGCTGAGGCCTCAGCCCTGGGGGGACGTCCAGGGGCCCTCCAAATAGCCATGGAACCTTTGGACCGGGACACTGAACAAGCCAGCCTTGGGCCCTGCCCCTTCAGAGCCCAGAGGTGGCGGACACGTTGTCGTTGAGCAGATTGTCACAAAGATGAGACTTGGAAAGGAGGGTAGGTGCGGGTCTGTGAGAAGGGATCGAGGGATGTGGCCTGGAGAGACCTTCCTGGGGAAGTCGTGTCAGCCAGGTGACAGGCGAGGACCCCAGAGAGCGGTGGAGGCAGAAGGAAGGCTGAGGAGTATGGGAGAGCGGCATGGTGGAGGCACGAGGCCAGGCTCATCCCAGGAGGGCCCTGCAGGCCGGGGAGGACCCAGGACTGCCCCCGCCAGGCAGCAGGAAATCCCCCATAGGATCCAGGCAAGGGCAGGGATAGCCATGTGGGCTGCCCAGTGAGGGTGGGAGCCAGGAAGCCCCTAGGATGTCAGCAGCACCCAGCCATCGCTGTGTGTGGCGTAGTTTGGTCCTGTCTGCTTCAGACACTGTTGACCACACTCCTTCCTGAGCTTTGCTGTTCTGGGGTGCTTCTCACTGCCGCTAAACACGGAAAACAGGGCCCGGGGAAAAAGCCCTGAAATCAGTGAATGTTGGGGAAACCGTAGGGTAAATTCTGCCTCCATTCTTAATGTTCCAGCCTTTACTGATCCAGGAACAGAAGCCTGCTTCCTTAACACACACACACACACACACCAGAAGCCTGCTTCCTTACACATGCGCACAGGCGCGTGCACACACACACACACACTACCGTATCCAACAGTAAGTCCCCAGAAGCAGTCAGTAAAGGAGTAAACAAAGTGGTTTGCCTTTTCCTATTGTTCCGAAAGTTCCATCTAATGCAATACGACAAGAAAAGAAAATAGGACGTCTGAGTCCCAGGAGACACCAGTCGTTTGCAGGTGGAGATAGTAGAAAATACATTAGGACGAACAAGGGAGGTTGTAGGTGCCTCGTACAAAATACGTGGCCTTCATGTGCGTAGCTAGGAAACAGGATAGATGAGAAGAAAAGAGATCAGGACTAGACAAATAACAGAGCTTGTAGAAACACGCCCTGTTTACCTTGAGTGTCCTCAGCATTGGGTCAGGAGCCATCCCAGATGAGGCCATGGTGTTTTCATGGCGAGCAGCTGTCCCACGTCTGTTCTCCCGGGTCTGACGACCCCGTGGTCAGAGCCACTTAGCACCTGGTGCCGGGGTCAGGGATAGGAGGAGAGCGGGAAAAAGCCTCAAGTCTTCCCCACAAACAGCCTGGCACCCAGGTTGCCCTGCAGCCGCCGGGGCAGCCTTCCAGCTACCTGGAAATCCTGCCCCCTCTTGGAGGCCCCAGGATCACTGACCCCTGGGATTGGCTGGCACCCTCAGGAGCGGCCAAGATCAGGGCCTGGAAGCCTCCGTTTGACTCGATACCTCTGCTTGTTCCATGAGCCTGAGCTGTTTCCCTGGGGCAGGCCTGTGTGTGCAGGCAGCTTCTCTCCACCTCTGCCCGTAGCTGGTCACTCGGGCCCCTGAGGGACAGAACCCCCATCTGGGCCTCGAGGGCCGCTTGCTCCTTGTCCCTCCCGGTGTCTCGCCGCATGAGCCCTCTCTGTGCTTTGGTTTCAGCGCCCAGCAGAGGAGCACGCAGCTGAACAAGAAGAGGGCCATCCCCAACCAGGTAGCGCCCCCTGCAGGGCCCGCAGCTCCACCCTGGGGGCGGGAGGGCACGGAGGGACCCTGAGCCCAGCGCAATGCCCCGCCGGCTCCCCACGCCCCAGCCTCTCGAGGCCCCTCGGGTTTGGAGGTTCCAGGAAACCCGTCTTTGAGCCGAAGCTCTGGCAGGGCCACGGAGCGGATTTCACCCCTCTGCCTGCCCAGTCTGACAGTTAGAACGTGAACCTCAGCAGGGGTGCAGCTTGAGCCCCCGTGGTTTCTGCAGCCAAATGGGGTCCTGGCCCCAGAGACTCGGAGCCTGTGGGAAGGGGCCAGGTGGAGGCTGTGTGGCAACAGGCACTTCTGGGGGGCTTGGGGGTGCTGTGAGCCCCAAACCTGGAGAAAGCCAGAGCCACGCAAAGAGTTTTCTTCCCTGATGTCATGCCCCCGCCAGAGGCCTCGTGAAACACGAGCAGCCTTATATATGCCAGCAGTAGGTGCCTGTGATTTTTCTGTAAGAAAACACGTCATCTCTGCAAATATTCTTGCCAGCGTCCCTGCCTCTCCCCGTCGGGTGGGGGCGGGGGCCCTGCTGTTCAGCTCGCACGATCCTAGAGCCCTCTAGAAACGAAGGACGCAGCCCCTGCATGGTTATTTTGCGCTTGCCATAGGTAATACATACGTTGTTGCTTTTTTGTTTCGGGAGATGATAATGAATTAAATATTAACACCATGAATATAATTAATAGCATGTAATTTTTTTTCTTTTGCTGTTTTTTCCCCCTGCTCTTCTCTCCTCCCATTTTTGTGCCTCTGCTTTTTCTCTGTCCCCTCACGTCCCTTACGTCTCTTTTCCTCCGCCTGCTCCTCTTTGATTTACCCACAATCCTAACTTTGCATTTCAAAGGGGGAGATCTTGGTAAGTACCCACCTAGCGTGGTAGCAAATGGTAGACAGCTTAGTGGTGGTGGAGACCCCGCCACCCCGTAACGTTCCCTACCCCCCAGATTAACAGAACAACTAAAAGTCAAGCTAACTGGAAACCCCGTGCTGCGTCCCATGCTGGGCATGGCTTGTGCCTGGGCATAAGCAGACTGACAGATACTAACCTCCCATGCGGCCCATTCCTGACAGAGTGACCTAGTTTCCTGTAGGTCAGGGTTGGCAAATACTCAGCTAACACCCCCCACCTCCCTCTCCTCACATCCCCGGCCAGGGAAAATTTTGCTCAAGCCCTGCTGGAACTTGTTCTTGCCACTGCCACCAATTTGTCTCCAATGCAGACATCACCATGCAGAAATTTTCCCCGCCTGTGCTCACGGCAGACATTGCTAATTGATCCAGCTCGCTTTCCCTTGTGCCTCTCGCCTGTCCTGTGCCCATGGCAGACATGGCTAATCAATCCTGGCACTCTTCTCTGAGCATGCAGCCACTCCCCATTCTGTGGCAGACGTGACTAACTGATCAAGGAATTTTTTTTTTCCACGGGAGAGCTCTGCATGTAACACCTTTCCTATACCCATGACAGACATGACAAATTGGTTAGGGAACTCACTCCCGGATGCTGCCACTCTCTGCTGCCTCTGTGGCAGATATGATGACTGATTAGGTCATTCTGTTCCACTTTCCCCTTCCCTTCTCCTTTACCAGTGGCAGACATCACTAATTGATCCCAGCATCCTTGTCCCTCTGTGCCCGGAATTCTCACGGTGCTCGGGCAGCTCCTGTCCGTTGATGGGCGTGCTCCTCCCCACATGAACAGTATTTGCCATCCCTGCTGTAGGAAACTTCTCTCTGGGTGGCCCCACCTTGTGGGGAGCAGGGGCTGCTCGCATCTGAGAGTTGAGCTCAGTTCAAGGGCTCACCTCCATGCAGCTGGCTTCAGCCCCAGCTCTCCTCCTCGGAGAGCACAGCCTGGTCCCGCAGCCCTGACAGAAGCCCCTTCTCCAGGATGTTCTCACTGCCAGCCCCCGAGGCGCTGGGTGGCCCACGGCTGTCCTCTGACAGGGCCCAGAAGTTGCGGATAGGGTCTGCTGGGGCGGGGGGTGCTGGCGGGAGGAATGACCGGCCCCTGGGCCCATGGTTCCTGCTTTCCCCCTGCGTCATCCCCAGTGCCCTTTGAACTTGAGGAGTGTTCTCCCTTCTAGCAGCCCAGGGGCCTGCATCTCCCTGCACCCTGAGAGGTTTGGTCATTCTGTATTCCCCTGGCCACAAAGCCCAGCCCTGCCATGTGCGTGGCTGTGGTCCCTTGGTGTCCCAGCCGTGGTTTCCACCCCTGCCTGGGGTCTCAGGCTGGGACACTCGCCCAGGGGGGAGGCCGGCCTCCCCTGCTGGGGGCCCAGCTGTGCCGCTTCCTGCTGCCCCGGTGGCCCTCCTGCCTGCCCGCAGCGTGCCTGTGTGCCTGTCGCTGTGCATCCTGGAGCACCGGGGCCCCGCCTGCCTCTTCTGTCCCCCAGCCTTCCCGTCTAAGCTCAGTGCCCTTAGGCACAGATCTGGTTTTCACTTTCCTCTGGACTAGCCCCTGGGTCTCCCGCCCCCAGCCGGCCCCTCCCCCAGGTGGGGTTTCATCTCTGACCTCACTTGGGCTTCCACATGGCCAGCTCTCAGGATGGCCTGAGAGGAAGGGGACTTCAGGACTCCTCCAGGCCTAACCAGCAGCCTCCTGCCCCAAGGTGCGCCACTCCCAGCGTGGCCTCCGCAGAGCCCCCACCCCATGGCCACATGCCCCACAGCACAGCCGGAGCCCACCAGCCAGCTCTGACTGCTACTAACCGAGGGTGGCCGCTGGCAAGCCAGGCCTCCAAGGGCTAGTCAGGGCACCTCTGCCCCCTCGGGAAGCAGGCTGGGCCCAGGGTTTCTTCACCTCTGCCCTCCCTCCCCTGCTCAGTGACTGCCGTTGGGAAGCATCCGCTCTGTGCCCGGGGTGGGCTGGGACAAGGTGAGCCCCCGGCCCCCGGGGGGAGTGCAGGAGCAGACCCCAACAGAGACCCGTGCAGCTGTGGGCTGCAGTAGTTGCCAGAAGCAGGGGCTCCTTCGTGGCTGCTCTGAGAGCCGGCCTCGGGGCTGAGTCTGGGGACCAGCCCTGCCCTCGGCGTGACCAGGCATCCTGCTTCACGGACGGGGGCTTTCCCAGGACTCGAACCTTTAAGTGGTAACCCTGGGCGTCCTGAGCAATTGGAGTTGAGTTGGTCACCCCACTGCCAGGGAAGAGACTGACCTCGTCCGCCAGGCAGCCACGGTCCGGCAGGTGCCAAAGACCGTGAGACTCCCCAGTCCTGTCTCGTCATCCCATGGAGGGGTGGGCTGTGCCCTTGGCCTTAACGAGCTGCCAGGTGGCATCGCATGCTGTTGCCAACCTGGGCAGGGCCTTCAGTGCAGCTCAGGGGTCCCTAGGTTCTCTGGCCACCTCCGCCTTCATGGTCTCTGAGGCTCGGAGCCCATGTCCAGCCCCAGGAGAGACCAGGGCGTCCAGCTGGTGGCCCTGTTAAGGTCTGAGAGGCCTGGGGCAGGTTGGGGTAGGCAGGCTGAAGCCGCTGCTGAGGCCCACCCTGTAGGAAGGCACGGGGGCCCCAGAGGCATCCCCGATGCTCCTGCCCTGCCTGCCCTGGGGGGTCGACGCCAGCCCTTCCCAGCTGTCCGTGGCCACGCAGAGCACACCGTGTAGCTTGGCACAGTCTGTCGCTGCTTTGGCCGCAGGCAGCTGTGTCTGTGCCTCCTCGTGCTTCCCGCTGCCCCAGGGTCCCCAGTGCAGTGCGGTGGCGGCTCTGGCCCCCACGTGTCTCCATGGCCCAGGAAACAGGGGAACGTGGTCCCCAGGCTGCCTGCATTTAGCTGTCCGGTGAGTCCCCCGTGCAGGCCTGGGTTCTGCCTCCCGCTCAGATGACAGCTACAGCCGGACGAGCCCCATCCGGGGTCTCCTAGCCCAGAACCCCTACATGTCAGTCAGAGAAAAGGGGGCCTGCCGGGCTGGAAGCGGGACCTCCTGTGGGTCCCTCGAGGCGCGTCTTCATCCTTATACTCGGAAAAGAGCCTGTGGGGCAGGAAGCCCCGGGGCAGGCAGCAGAGTCGAGGCCGCATGTGGAGCCTGTGCCACTCAGCCGGAACAGGAGAGAGCCGCCCCACTGTGGGCGGCTCCAGCCGGGACCCCTCCTCTGGGCCCCTTTGGGCCGGGCATCCCTCTTGCTGCCTGTGCTGACTCAGCCTATCCCCGTGCCCCTGTGGGCTCCCGGGTGGTTCTCCATCACCCCAGGGCTGGGAGTGGGCTGGTGATGGCTGCTGGTTTCCAATGGGAAGTTGGCTGGGTGTTGGTTTCCAGCAGAAGGTGCTTGGGGCAACGCGGAGTTGGGGAGCCTGGAGGTGTCTGTCGTGGTCCCTGGCTTCCCAGCTGGCTGGGGCGCTATGCACTGCTTTTGGGGCGGCCGGGCTGGGCGGTGGGCGCCGTCCCCGCTGAGCTGCGCCCTCTCCTCCAGGTGATCCGCAGGGGCTGGCTGACCATCAACAACATCAGCCTGATGAAGGGCGGCTCCAAGGAGTACTGGTTTGTGCTGACGGCCGAGTCCCTGTCCTGGTACAAGGATGAGGAGGTGAGTGGCCAGCGGAGATGGGGTGTTCGGGAGAGAGCGGGCGGGCGCTCCCTCGTTCCTTCCAGAAAGGTTCCCTGAGCGCCACTGTGCTCAGATCTCCCCGTGGGGATGGTGACGGGCGGGGGCTGGAGGCTGGGCCAGGCACGCACATCACGCCCCAGCCCCTCACAGCCCCCTGCAGGGTCCGGCCTGCAAAGTCACAGGGAGGGAGGCCATGGCTCTCAGGGGGGCACCGCCTGGGTCAGGGTCTCAGGCTCACAGCCAGGCTGCTGGGGCGCAGGGCTTCCATTGTCTGCAGCCTCCATGGGCTCAGCCAGACCCTTAGCCTCCTGGGGCCTCAGTTTCCCCATCTGCAGTGGCCCCCGCCTCCTGTGAGGTGCGCAGCTCTCATATCTGTCTTTGGAACGTCTCACATGTGCTTGTCCTTGTCAGAGGAGGTCCCTGGGAGCAGGAATTGTATCTGGAGGGGCAGCACCGCTTGCTGCCCTGTGATGGGGGCTCCAGGATCCCGTGGGCAGGGGCTCGCCCCCGCTGTCCAGAGAAGGGAAGGAGGGCTCTGCTCCCGCACCCCCAACCAGAGTCCCGTCACCTGGCCACTGTGTGTCACTCACTTGGGATGGCACAGCCACCAGCATGGCCTTGGGGCCCTCACAGGAGGAGCCAGGTTCCGTGCTCACACCTTGATCCACCCTGCCCCGCTCTCCTCCCCTTGGGGGTCTGGGGGAGCCCCTGAGGCCCACACCCAGGGTCTCCCTGGCAGCTGAGACTGCCCCAGCCCAACCGGGTGAATTTCCACCCAGGCTTGGAGAGGAGGCCGGGACAGCTCTGTGGGGACCCCAGGGTGGCCCTCAGGTTTATGAAGCCCCTGCCCTGCACCAGGCTCTCTGGCTGAGAGAGCCCACTGAGGCCTCACGCGGAGGGCACCCTCCTCCCCCTCCTCAGGAAATCTTGACACTCTGTCTGTCAGGGATGAAACTGAGGCTCCGAGCAGTGACTTGCCCCGTGTCACAGAGCGGGAAAGGGTCCCCAGGTGGGGGGAACAGGGCGTGCACTCCCTGATCCCAGAGACACCTTAGACCCGGCCTGGACCACGCCCCCGTGGCCAGGCCAGATGTGGAGCCAACGACGGAGGATGCCTGGGGTGAAATGTCATCATCCCACTCCACACGAGGCCAGAGACTCATCCCTGGAACCTTCTAGAGCCTCACGGGCCCGAGCCGCCGAGAGACCCTGCCTGGGTGACTGTTTCTAAACGAGGCGTGCGGGGGATGGTGTCCAGGACCCCAGAGCGAGCAAGCCTCAGGGGGTTGGGATATAGAGTGGCGAGACCAGGCATTCCTCAAGGACCCCGGGTGGCCCGATCTGCTCCTCAAAATGGCCGGAGTTGGGGTGGGGATGATGCTGCCACACGTCTTTCCCTTTCTGCCCCCACAGTCTGGAACCCAGTCTGCTCTGTGGGGTGTCAGCTGTCGGGCAACTGAGGTTTGGTCCCCGCCTCTGGGCGCTGGGGTCCCCAGGGCAGGAGCGCCAGCTTGGCGACAGCCTTGGACAGCTGTCAAGGGGCTTGTGGTCGGTCTGCTGCGCGACACCCTTGCGACTCAGTTCTAGGAGCTTCTCTTCTTTCACTTAAGGAGGGGCCCTTCGTTTTTCCCTCCTCTGGGGGTTGGAAGTGGGAGCCCCCGACGCTCCCTTGGGCCCCAGACCAGAGGCAGGGGAGGCGCTGGGAGGAGGGTCGAGCACCCGCCGGGTTGTAAGAATCAGATGCCCATGACAGGCCCCATGGCCCCGACACAAGCGGTGAAGATGGGAGGGGGCAGGAGCGCAGTCTTGTCCCCCTGCCCCAGGCAGGATGCCCACAGGGGCCTCAGAGTCACACATTTGGCCCCCGGGGCCAGACCCACTTCTCAGAGGGAGGCCAGGTGTCTGTATTCCTTTATTTAAAAAGTAACTGCTGGGAGGCAGGCACAGCGGGGGGCAGGAAGAGGGGAACCCTTGGCGGGGCCCCCACTCGGACATCAGGGCTCCGTGCGCCCATCCCAGAGCCTCTTCTCCCCCCAGGCCCGTCTTGACTCCAGATCTTTCATCCACAACTCCAGCCCAGGGGACGGGGTGCTGGGCCAGGGCACTCACCTCGGGTCGGCCTCCCCGTGGGGCGGCGGCCAGTTCGGGGGGCCGTCGCCGCGCCGCTGCCCGGGCCCAGCCTAACCAATGTGCAGACTACTGTACACATTCGGAGCCCCCTGAACAGGTAGTCTGAACACTGGGCGGGCGGGGCCGGCTGTCCATCCGTGGCCCCCCGTGGGGCCACTGCGCCTCCACCTCCGAGCGGGCGAGGAGGCCGCTGTTCCGTTCGCGACCGTCGCTCCGGCTCTTGTGACGTGGCAGGGCTGCTCGCATCTGGAGCAAGCTGTGGGTTTTCAGGAAATCCTAAGCCTGGGGTGGGGGAGGCGGGTGGGATGGGCGGGCCGCAGGGCCCAGGTCCCTGGCCTCTGTGCGCAGGAGAAGGGCCCCTTGAGGGTCGGGGTGGGGCAGGGCGCACGCACGCCTCGGTGTGTGTCTCCGGGGTGTGTTTGTGCCCTGGGTGTGCGGGTGTGCGTGCCGGCAGCATCGGGAAGGCGGCCGCCACGCTCGGGGCGGGATCGCTCTGTAAACAGTTCCAGATGTGGCGGCTCGCTGGGGCCCAAGAGGACCGTGACTCAGTTCCTTGGCCCGGCCAGCCGGCTGGAAGCTTCCTGCCTCCGCACGCCACAGGATGGGGGCAGCCAAGGCCCTTGCACGACTTCCGGGGAGGGAGCCCGACCCCTGCCCCCTGCCCTGGCCCCTTCTAAAGCCCCCCGAAACTTCCCGAGGCCAG
Source organism: Equus quagga (assembly GCF_021613505.1). NCBI lineage: Eukaryota > Metazoa > Chordata > Mammalia > Perissodactyla > Equidae > Equus > Equus quagga. The sequence continues at coordinate 88,347,615 of NC_060280.1, read as the reverse complement.
AGGGATCTGGGCCCACCCTTCCTTCGCTGCCCTCCCTCCCTAGGACTCCCACCTCTCTGCCCACCGGGCCCCTGTCCCTGCGTCATCACAGCTCAACCTGGGGAAGTACTCTGTCCTTCGTGCTTGCCCAGAGCCCGATGGGCTGACCTCGGAGCCGAGACATACAGACAAAGACAGACAAAAGAAAACCCTAGTACCTCTTATGCTCACCTCCATCCTCACTCTGCACTTTGGGGGCAGGACTCCTGTCTGCCTTTGGCAGATGAGGAAACTGAGGCACACGGGGGCGGTGACGCCCCCAAGGGCACATGGCCGGAGGTGCCGAGACCGGGTGAGCTCCGGCTGCCACTCCCCCCTCCCTTCCCATGGGCCTGAGACTCAGCCAGCCCCCACCAGGACCCCCTGCCACTTCCCCTCGGTCACCGGGTCTGCTCCTGACTGTGGAGGTGGCGGCCATGTGGGGCTGCGTTCTGGGCCTTCCAGTGGACAGAGACAGGACACACACGACAAAGCCAGCTGCCGACTGAGGGGCAGACGTGTCCCCTCCAGAGCCACCCAGAGGTGAAAGAGAGGGCCGTGCAGAGACCCTGGCGGTGGGTCCCCCATGCCTGGCTTCTGGAGGTCTGCTGTAGCCCAGTGCACCCACTGTGTGGCCCTGGGCAGCCAGCTTCCCTCTCTGTGCGCGACGTTTCCCTGGCGGCGACCGGGGGCAGTTCCGTGAGCTGGTGGATGAGCAGCTGCGCGTGGTCGTTGAGAGCTGCTGTGGGCCAGGTGGGCATGGGGGGCAGGGGGCCTGGACGCTGTCCTCTCGTTCCTGATTTAGGAAACCTGGTTAATGCGCACGCACACACACAGCGCCTGTGAGGACTAGCAGTGATGCGCTTGCAGGCCCAGCCCCGTGGTGCCAAGCCAATGGCGGTGGGTGAGCGTTGGGCTCTGGAACACGACTGCCAGCCCCGCACTCGCCATAAGGGCCGCCCTGCCCCATGCTCGATGGGCGCTTCCTGAACACGGCTGCCCCTGGGAAGCAGGGACCCCTCTGCGGCTTTGGGGCTCTGGCATCGGCTCAGCGGGGCCTTGCTGTCCAGCTCCGGGACTGTCCGCAGCTGCCCAGGCGTAAATCCCTGCCCCGCCCCCATCTGCCGCCCGCCCCCCGTGCCTCAGTCTCCCTCTCTGTGAAGCGGGATTGCAGTGGTGACTCGCTTTCGGGCTCCTTGCGAAGCCGTAGCCGAGTTGACGGTTCCATCTGCTCGGCCTGGAGGGGAGAAGGGGTTGGACTCGGGGTAGTCAGAACTGGCCGGTTCTGAGCATCCACCATGTGTCAGCTGTGACCAAAACAGTTGCCCTGCCCTCAGGAAGTGACGAGTCAGTCCGGGTGACAGAGGGTGACTCAGGTCACTAAGTGGTGTGTTGTGTTATGTCGGGGAAGGAGGGACGTGAGAGCGTGCGGGGTGGGGTCAGGGCGGGCCGTGCCAGGAGGGTCCCCTGTGCACAGAGATGTGACAGAGGCCAGGAAGGAGCCCTGGGCGCGTTGCGGGGAGGGCCACTCCAGGCAGAGGCCCAGTTGTGCAAAGGCCCTGGGGTGGAAGCCCTCTGGGATGTGCAGGGAGCATCACGGAGGCCAGCATGGCCAAGGCAGCGCAATCAAGAGGGAGGGTGGTAGCAGGTGAGTTAATCCAAGTAGAGTGACCAGCGTTGGTGATGGCCCTCAAGGTGGGGTCCCATCCGGGGCATCGCAGGTCCTCAGTGAAACAGCCCGGCATGACCACTCCCTTTCTGCCCTCAGGAGAAAGAGAAGAAGTACATGCTGCCTCTGGACAACCTCAAAATCCGCGACGTGGAGAAGGGTTTCATGTCCAACAAGCACGTCTTCGCCATCTTCAACACAGAGCAGAGGTGGGCCCCTGGCCCGGAGGGGAGGGTGTGAAGGCCGCCAGACTCCGCCTCGGACAACCCCCGCCTGGGGCTCACCTTCCAGAAAGGGGGTGCGCAGGGAGGGCTCTGGGCAGAGGAGGGGGCACCCGGCTCTGTGCGCACGGCGCCCTCTGGTGGCCTTGGGCGGAATAGGGGGGCCGGAGACCAGGGTGATGTTGCTGGGGCTGGACCCAAGGGAGCCCTGGAAGAAGTGGGGGATTCTGGTAGACTCAGACAGAGCCGACCCAGCTCCGCCTGGTCGGGGTGGGTGAGAGGCCTCACCGGCGACCCTGAGCTCCCGCAAGTGGGAAGGGCGGAGGCAGGGTAGGTCTGGGACAGTCAGGCTGGGTGGGGCTCTGCTGGGACACCAGGGGCATCAGGGAGGCAGCTGGGTGGTACAGGGGTCTGGTGTTTGGGCCGAATCCCTGGGCGAGTGTAGACAGAGAAGAGAAGGACCCAGAAGGCCCTTGGTGAGTCCATCCCTGGGGCACTGGTGGGAGACACGAGCACAAGCCAAGACGCCTTCCTCAGCTCAGGGAGAGACCTGGGTGGCAGCTGGTCCGAGAGCAGGAGGAAGCCGAGCGGGGACCAGGGGCCCTGCCCAGACTCACACCTGCCCCATTCAGGAACCGGGACCACAGAGTCAGGGGTATCGGTCAGCCCAGGCCTGGTGACTTTTCAGGACCGGCCAGCAGGCATTGACGTCCTCACCACTGATCCCACGACCAACTGCCCCACTGCCCATCCCCACCCCCCAGTTCCAGCCAAGCCTCCTGGTTTGCATGAGAGAAGTTCTGTCCTGGCCTAAAGCTCTGAGCCCCAGGCTGGCCACCTGCTGCCTCCAAAACCCTTTATAGCTCTTTCAGACTCCTCCTTCCCTACCCCCGCCACCCCCCATGGTGCACTGGCGACCCTGGGCTCTGAGGTGGGACAGCCTGCTGGGAAGCTCGTCCTGGCTGTGTGACTGGGCAGCTGTCCCACCTTCCTGGCCCTGTGCAGGGGGGTGAAGATACTACCTGATACATCATTTAGGAGTGAGTTCAGGAAACCAGGAATAAGAGTAGTGGAAACAAGATCAGAGTTTGGTATTTTTATGTAAATCAAGTTTAGACTTTACCATCGAGGGCAGGGGGGGCAGCTCCATAGGCCTCCAGGCCCAGGCGCCCCTCCTTATTCCTCAGCCTTCTTCCTCTTTGTCCAAGATGGCTGCCCAAACTCCAGCCATCATGATGATGTTCCAGGAAAGAGGAAGACCCATTGTGAGGCCATGCCTAACCTCAAACCCAGGTCTTGCTCAAAGGCTGAGATGGCGTGGCCACACCTGCCCTGTGAATCGGGATAGTGTGCGTGTGGCACGGTTCCTGGCCTGTAGGACACTGTCTGCAAGCTCTGGTTACTGTCCATCCAATTTCCTCCAACCTGTGGCTCCGCACCCCTTTTGGGCCCACAGACACATTTGCCCAGCATCTCAGAAGCCTTTGCTGGGAGTCCAGGTCCCATCCCTGGACGGCCCCACACCCCCAGCCCCCAGGAATCTGACACGTTCTAAACCTTCACTGTCCAGGGCAGTAGCCACTGGTGTGTGTGGCTATTTAAATAGGAATTGATGGAAATTAGAATTTTAAATTGACTTCCTTGGCCCTTGGCCCCTTCCTTGTGCTCAGAGAGAAGCCACCTGTGACTGTGGCCACCGCGGTGGACAGCACGGGCAGAGCATGTTTCCGCCATCCCGCAAAGTTCTTTTGGACATCGCTGTGGCCTCTCTGAAAACACCTCGATGGGAGCCCCCACCCAGGGAGGGTGTCATGGGACACCTGCCGCTTCTGGAGGGCCCCCACAGGAGAGCAGGGAGGCGGGAACGGGCAGCTCCCAGGGGAAGGAGAGGGGTCGCCTGAGCCCACAAAATCGACACAGCCCGGATGCTGCTAGATCAGACATTGCTGAGCACGAGCCTTGCTCTCGGCACGGTTTTGGGTGCTGTGGGCGCCAACACACTGCTCCCATCTGCCCAGTGGGGTCCCGGGCACTAGTGCCTGGGTCAGGCGTGAATTCCCTGCGCCCGCCGGGCCCACAGGCAGGGTCAGCAGTGCCGCCCCCCCCCACAGGAACGTCTACAAGGACCTGCGGCAGATCGAGCTGGCCTGTGACTCCCAGGAGGACGTGGACAGCTGGAAGGCCTCGTTCCTCCGAGCCGGGGTCTACCCCGAGAAGGACCAGGTGAGGGGCTGCCCGCCCGCCTCGCTCACCTCGGCCGGAGCTCACCCCACCTGCGAGAGGCAGGGGTGGGTCGTTTCCAGGCGTGTTTGCCAGAACTCTGAGGGCACGTGGCCCAGACCCTCCTGAGCACATGAAGCAGAAAAAGTGGGAGTGGGGCCTGTTCTCAGGGCCCAGAAGGTTCTGCAACTGAAGCCAAGGACAGGCAGGCACAGGGCCTGGGATCCCATGCGCTTCGTCAAGGGGCTGGCAGGGCCCCACAGTGCCCACGCGGCCGTCAGGGACCAGCCCCAGGGGTCGGCTGTGGGTGGGACAGGGCAAGCAGTTCCCAGAGAAGGGGGTCCCCTTGCTCGCCTCAGGCCAGTCACCCCTCATGCTTCTGCTCCCTGTGCAGGCGGAAAACGAGGACGGAGCCCAGGAGAACACGTTCTCCATGGACCCACAGCTGGAGCGGCAGGTAGAGACTATCCGCAACCTGGTGGACTCGTACGTGGCCATCATCAACAAGTCCATCCGCGACCTCATGCCAAAGACCATCATGCACCTCATGATCAACAACGTGAGTGCCCATCCTGGGGAGGGCCCGGCCCAGAGCTTCCCCCACACAGTCCGTAGGAAAGCTCGGTGCACCCCACTTTGGCAGCCCAGATTCAGATCCCGGTTGCAGACCTACACCCCTCGTTGGCGGCCATGCCGTGTTAGCGACCCACATACAAAATAGAGGAAGATTAGCACAGATGTTAGCTCAGGGCCAGTCTTCCTCAGGAAAAAAAAAAAAAAAAAAAGACTCACCGCATTTTAAACATCAGAATCAGGATTCCCAGCCTGCTGGGAAATTGGAAGTGCAGGCCCCACGGGGCTTGCACTCCCATTTCATCAGTTAGTTGAAGCAAACACCATGTGTGTTTGCTTTCTCTAAATGTTTTCAGCCTTATGATAACCCTGAGAGAGGGACTGCTCTCATCCCCATTTTATAGACGGGAAAATGGAGGCCCAGAGACGTCAAGAAACCTGCCCTGAGTCACTCAGAAGAGTGGGAGGTGGCACTCAACCCCAGGCTGGTTCCGCCCCGAGCTGTGGCCTCCTGGTGGCCTGCGGCCCAGCCCGCCTTCACTCAGGGCATTACCTCCTCCCCAGGGCTCCCGGCCTCTCAGGGCTGTAGGCTCCTCTGTGGTGAAACACAGCTGCACTCAGGTCTCGGCTCCAGGCTGCTGGGAGGGTTCAGGGCTTCGCCCCTGAGGCCCTCGGCTCAGCACCAGGCACTTAGAAAGCCTGTAGACCAGGTTGGGTTTGTGTTGGGACTGTCAACCCTGTAAATATGGCAGGATCTCACGCAAAAACCCAAGTCTCGTCCCTTCCACTCCGTTCCTCGCCGTCTCCTCCTCAGCGTTAGGGTTCACGGGTGTCCTGGCATGGCCTCCCCCAGGGGTGGGAGTCATGATGCATATGGTTCTGCAACTGCAAAATTTCACGTGTCTGCTCGACCCAGCGGCTCCACTCGGGAATTTCCCCCAGAGATACTTGTCCTCATGCAAAATGAGCACGTGCGTGGTTATTCTTTTAAGCATTGTTTTATGGTGGCCAAAGATTGGAAATCTCGCCATTTAGTAGAATCCATTTAATTAATATCCATTCTATTGCAAAAAAAGAAAAAGAATGAGGGATGTCTCCAGGTCTGTAATAACTTTCATTGTTAAGTGGAAAAGGTGTGGAGCGTAACAGAATATACAGGAAGGCTCCATTTGTGTAGGAAGGGAGGAGAATATATATATGTGTAAATTATACATGCATAGAAATCTCTGGAAGTTTGCACAAGCACCTGGCAAGAGCAGTTGCTTCCTAGAACCTAGGGCGAAGGAGGCCAGAGCAGACAAAGCCGTTCTCCCTGTGCTTTTTGGTACTTTCAGATTTTATTTTATTTTCCCTTTTACCGGTTTTTCAGAATTTAAGTGTTTGACTTGCTAGTGCATTCACATGGTTCCCACATCAAGAACTATCGAGCATGGTCACCTTGGCAGATGCTGACAGTATGTTTGAGAAAATTCAATATCCGTTCTTAAAAAGGCAACTGTAGCAGGGGGCTTTTTTTTTTTTGAGGAAGATTAGCCCTGAGCTAACATCTACTGCCAATCGTCCTCTTTCTGCTGAGGAAGCCTGGCCCTGAGCTCACATCCATGCCCATCTTCCTCTACTTTATATGTGGGACGCCTACCACAGCATGGCTTGCCAAGTGGTGCCATGTCCGCACCCAGGATCCGAACCAGCGAACCACCACGCCAGGCCCAGCAGGGGCCTTCTGTCATGAGCTGTCACACAGCCATTGAATCTGTGCACGTGGGTCTCAAAGCCCTGGTCTTAAGCTTAATGGTGGGGTTCTAGAAGCATCTTCTCTAAAATCAGGGACAAGGGGGCCGTCTCCACTTTCCTTTAACTTTCTCATAGAGTTACTGACCAAAGCAGACAAGAAAAATAATTCAGAGGCGTGAACACTGACAACGAATGGGAAACACTCCCTGTTCGTAGGAGCTTGTGTACTTACGAACACGGGTACTAGAAACCCCAGGAAAGTACCGTACGCCACAGGAGGGTTCAGGAAGGAACAAAGGATCAGATTAATGAACAGAAACTAGTAGTTTTTTAACAAAGCCAGTTTTGAAGATACAACAGGAGAAAAGATAGCAACAAAAGAGGGAAGAGTCTCGGAATAAATGTAGTAAGCATCTCGGGAGACAGGTTGGAAGAACAGTTGAAAGTGCCCCTGAGGGACTCGGGAGGCAGCTGGGTGGGATGTCCTAAACATCGTCTGTGCGCGACAGTAAGTCACAGACAGAGCGCCCCACCCCCGAGTGTGCAGCCAGGCACGTGGCCGTCTGGGTCTGCAGTCAGTGTGGGGCACGCGCTGACCTCGCCGCCCCTTCCCCCAGACGAAGGCCTTCATCCACCACGAGCTGCTGGCCTACCTGTACTCATCGTCGGACCAGAGCAGCCTCATGGAGGAGTCGGCCGACCAGGCCCAGCGGCGGGACGACATGCTGCGCATGTACCACGCGCTCAAGGAGGCGCTCAGCATCATCGGGGACATCAGCACCAGCACCGTGTCCACGCCCGTGCCCCCGCCCGTTGACGACACCTGGCTCCAGAGCGCCAGCAGCCACAGGTCCGGACAGCCTGGTCACCTGTGTGCTGCAGGGGCTGCCACCTGCGGGGCCCCAACTCCCGCCGTGTGTCCCCCAGATGTGGGTGGGGTGGAGGAGCCCGACCCCGGATGGCGCAGTGCCCGGGCCACCCCCAGGGGGAGCTGCTGCCCCACCTAGGCCTGATGGGCCCAGAGAGAAGGGTTAAGGCTCGGCTGTCTTCTGGTGCCTTCTATGGGTTAAGCCCAGATGGAAACCAGAGAAGGCAGGAGGCCCAGGGACACCAGCGACAGGTCCTGGAGCACAGAGCCCCGCCAGAGGTGGGGGTGGGGAGGCTCCAGAGGCCCTAACCAGGATGTTCCCTCCCCACGGCCACCCCAGAGCTGTTAGATGGAAATGAGACCGGTACGGGTAGCTCAGAGCATCGAGCGGGGACCCCTAACCAGTGACAGGGCAGGTGGCGGCAGGAGAGGGTCGGTCAGGAAAATCTCGTAGAGGGTGCCAGCCCTGCCGAGACCTCCGAGCCATGGAGTTCCCTAGGGAGGGGGCACAGTGTCCAGCCTGGGGAGTGGGGCGCCCAGGCCAGGGGGAGCCATGGGGCCACGGGCCCTGCAGCCTCTGAGGGCACTTGGACTTGATTTGGAGGGCGGGGCTGGGCTCTGGAAGGATCTGTGAGAGAGCGATGCCTGTGGGAGCGAGGGCAGAGGGACATGGGACAGGTGCCGGGCCCTGGCTCAGGTTTTGGGTGGGAGCAGGGCCGTCACTTAGTAGGTCTGGAGGGACGGAGGATGCCAGCCCGCGTCACAGAGGAGGCCCCCGCGGCTAGCTCACACTGTCTCCTTCCTCCACAGCCCCACTCCACAGCGCCGACCCGTGTCCAGCATGCACCCCCCGGGCCGGCCCCCCGCAGTGAGGGGCCCCACCCCGGGGCCCCCCCTCATCCCCGTGCCCGTGGGCGCAGCAGCCTCCTTTTCGGCGCCCCCCATCCCGTCCCGACCAGGCCCCCAGAGCGTGTTCGCCAACAATGACCCCTTCTCGGCCCCACCTCAGATCCCGTCTCGGCCGGCGCGGATCCCACCCGGCATCCCCCCAGGAGTGCCCAGGTAAGCCTGGCCCCCCACCGCCTGCCTCCAGAGCCAGCAGCCTGCACCCTGCCACCGCATCCCCAGTGGGCTGGTGGGGAAACTGAGGCCCAGAGAGGCCAAGTCACCTGCCCAAACTCACAGAGCAGCGGAGTCGGGGTGTCCTCTGCCTGAGCAGGTGGCCCCTCCACAGCTCGGGACCCCTCACACGGGGCCCCTTCTCCTGGTTTTGACCCTTGTTCCTTCCTGAGGACACACATGCTCAGCCATGGCTCCCCCTGCCCCACCTCACCCCGCCCTGCGGGCCGGGCTCTTCTCCGCATTTCTCCCCCGAGGAACCTGAGGTCACAGCGGGCGGGGGACTTGCTCAGGGTCGCGGAGCAAGCAAGTGACCACGGGGGCCAACGCCTGGGCTTGGCAGCCTCCCTCCTGGCCCCCGCAGGCTTCGGAGCATCCAGCACTGGGGGCACCCTGGGGCGGGCTGGGGGCCTGGGTGCTCGGCCTGCCCTGCTTCGGCCTCACTCGCTCTCCCCTCCCCGTGTGTCTGTATTCTCTCTGCAGCAGAAGACCCCCGGCTGCGCCCAGCCGGCCCACCATTATCCGCCCCGCCGAGCCATCACTGCTCGACTAGGCCATGGGCGTGCGCTCGGGCAGGAGCTTCGGTGGTCTGGGCGCCCCCAGGACCAGGCTCCCTGCAGCTCCCCGCAGCTGGACGGCACCGGGCGGGGCCGGGAGCAGGGCGTTGCACTTTGCGGGAGGGGGGCCCGGGTAGCCGAGGGAGCGGCCCCCGAGGGCCATCCTGAACAAGGACCGGGCTGGGGTGGGCCGCTTCTCCAGCCGGGAGAGCCCGCGTAGACCAGGCCTCTGACCCTGGGCACCCGGGGTGCCTGTGCCCGGTCTTCCCACGGTGGCGCCGGCCCTGCCTGAGTTGTACATATTCCTTCCTGGGCCGAGCACAGCCTGGCCCTGGCTGCCGGAGGTGCCTTTGCCAGGGCCGCGACCCTCGGCCCTGGCCGTCCTCGCTCTCCCCTCCTTCAGCCCCTCCTCCCGGTCCCCAGGGCTTCATGGGCTCAGGGCTGAGTGGGTGGGGCCTCTGGGCTCCCCGTGGGGTGGGCCCCAGGCGGCCTCGCTGAGCAGACCTCCTCGCTCACCCCTCGCTCGGTTTGACCACTGTAAGTGCCTGTACTCTGTCCTATTAATAAACTAAAATAAAGGGAAGAAGCTTCTGGCGGCGGCTGCTGGGCCTTTTGTGTTGCGTTCAGACTGAGGGCGTGGGCTGCGCACCGGCCCCCAGCAGGCCTCTGCGGAGGGCCCTGTCCCTCCCACGTGGTCCCCACCCCTCACTCATGGGGGCTCTGCTGCCTCTGGAGGGAACCATGCTCTAGAGGGGAGGCCACTTCCTTCCCTTAGTGGGGGCAGGTCCTCCCTGCGCCCCCACTGCCCCCACATACACAGGCCTGGCCGTGCCCCGGACACTGTGCTGGCCGGCAGGCCCCCTCCCCACCCCCGCAGTCCTGAGGACTTGCCCCCGGTCCCCTTCTGCCCTCTCGGGGGCCCAGGCCTTCTGGCCCAGCTGGGGACACAGTTGAAGTTGGCTTTCTGATTTTTCTCTTGTGCCCAGGCGACCACCTCCATCGGCTCCTGCCCGACCTTTCTTCTGAGCTTCGTGGAGACCCCTCCCGCCTGCTTGGCTGCCCCCTGGGGACAGGGCTGTCCCGGCTGGTGTCCCTGAGCCCCAGTCACCAAGCTCTGGGATTTTTTTACCATAATTTATTGACTCCGGTGCCCAGGCCAGACCGCCCTCTGTTCCGTGAGCCCTGTGCAGGTTTTGGCCGGCCACCCCTCAGCCCTGTCTGGGGCCCCTGCTGGAGGGTGGGAGGGCCAGGTGGTCTGACCTCACACCCAGTTTGCCCTCCGCTGGGCCGAGGGACCCGGGCCCTTCCTGTGAATAAAGCAACCATCCTGGCGAGAACACTTCGGCCGCATCTTCTTGCCAGCCCCTGGCACGAGCAGGCGCCCAGGCAGCAGCCACCAGAGAGGAAGGAAGGTGCGGGGCCCAGAGGCAGCCAGGGCCGGTAGGGGAAGGGCGTTTGCCTCCTGGGCCTGTCCCGCACCGAGCAGGGCTGGTGCCCCTTGAAGACTCGGGGTAAGGCACATTCAGGAGGGGACAGGGGCAGGGCTGGCAGATCCACGGGGTCCATTCCAACGCGGCGGAGCCCCCACGCACCATCTCCAGGAACACAGACGCAGCCGCTGAGCCCCCTCCCGGAGGGCCAGGCCTGCCAGGGGGCCCCCTCCACGCCCAGACCACAGAGCCTCCTGGCCCTTGGGAGACTAATTTGGGGAAGGGACCCCAAATCTCACACGCGTGCACCCGCTCCCCTCCTGTCTCCTGGTCGTCCTTCCGGGGCGGGGGCTACGTAGGCACAGGGCGCTTGTCCTGGAAGAAGCGCTTGAGCGTGCAGACCTGCAGCACGGCCACCAGCAGCAGCACGGCCACGTTCACGGCCGACCAGAAGTTGACCCGCTCCAGGTTGCCCTCCTGCAGGTTGCGGTCACGCGCCTCGAAGGCCCGCAGCAGCGTCAGCATCTGGATGCTGCGCTCCAGCCGGGTCCTCATGGTCTCGATGGACTCCTAGGGGGCAGAGAGAGAAGGAGGGTCAGGGCTCCGTCCTGCGGGATGGGGTGAGAGTTCGTGTTTGGGGGGACGGGGCAGAGACAGCTGGGAACACGGACTCTGTGACCAGCCTGCCTGAGTCTAAATCCTCACTCTGCCACTCCCTGGCTGTGAGACTGTGAGCAAGTTAGTTAACCTCTCTGGGCCTCAGAATTGCTGTGAGAATTGAATGCTTAAATAAGTATAAGGAATGTATTTACTAGTGGTTAATAAGTAGCAGCTGCTGAAGCAAGACTGTCTGGGTTCAAATATTGGCTCTGCCAGTTGCTGGCTGTGTGGACTTTGGAGAGTTACTTAGGCATCCTGTGCCTCAGTTTCCCCAACTGTAAATGGAGAATAATTAGAGCACACTACCTATAGGGTGGTTATGGAGATTTAGGGAGTTATTTAAGCCCTTGAAACAAGGTTTACACCTAGAAATGTGCTGTAATTTTAACTGGGGGCTGCTACTGTTCGAATTAAGTTGGGAGCACCAATATGTAGGGGAGGCTGGGTCAGGCCAAGGGGGACCCAAGTCAAGGTGGCAGGGCAGGGGCACACTGCTGCCCAATGCCAGCCATCTGGAAGGAGTGGCCCCGGCTGTGCCTGGCGCACCTTGATGTCCTCCATCTTGACGTCCAGCATCTCCTCGGGCTCCACGGCCTCTGCCCAGCCCTCCACCTCCTCATCGTCCTGCAGGCTGTCAAAGATGAGCTCGAAGAACACCAGCTTCTCCGAGATGGTGCTGAAGGAGTTGTCAAAGCACAGCCTGTAGTCCCCGGCCTCCGTGGGCTCCACCCTGGGCAGGCAGACAGACACACAGACGTGACCATGAGCGGCCAGCCAGGCGGACTTGGCGAGGCAGGCAGGGCGGTAACCCGAGGCCGCTGGGGCGGGGCAGGGCTGTAACTGAGCAGGGCAGGCAGCGGACTGAACTCACGTGTGCACCCCGTCTGCCTTGCGGGACTCGCTGACCAGCAGCACGCCCTGAGGGCTCTCCAGCGTGAAATCCACGTCCAGCCCGGCTCCTCCGATCACCTGGGGGGCAGGTAAGAGGGCGGAGGGCTACGGTAGAACAAGGGCGGGACTCGGGGCCTACCTGAGCCTGACACCTACCCCTGGAACCCAGTCCTGCCCCAACCGGTCCCTCTGGCCGCGCCCCTCGCCTCGGCCGCGTGCCCATTGATAAGACAGCTTCGGGATCGGCTCTTTCATCTGGCCACGTCCCCGTCCGAAGTCCTTGATCGACGTTTACCTGGCCACGCCCTGACTTGGCCACGCCCAAAGTAAGGCAAAAGAGGCCCCGCCTTCTTCCCTTAGCCCCACCCCCTGGAAAGCGTCATATTGGCCACGCCCTTTCGGGGCGCGTCCTGGACACGCCCACCAACTCCCACAATCCACGCAACCCCGTTTCTTTGGCCACGCCCACGCGCGAGATGCCTCCACTCTGGAGACTCCCTCTCCTTCCGGTGGCCCCGCCCCCTCGGGCGGCCTCCCTCTAGACCCGCCTTTTTCCACTGCTCCCACCCCTTCCGCTCCCACGCGCTGGCCCCGCCCCCTCCGTCGCGCTCCCCTGGCTCCGCCCCCGCGCTCCTACGCACGGGCTCCTCCCCTTTCCCTCTTGAGTGCCCGCCTCGCTTCGGCCGCGTGGCCACGCCCCCTCTCCGTGGCCCCGCTCGCTCCCGGGCCCGCGACCCTCTACCTGGTACTCGGTCTCGAGGCTGGCGTTGGCCGGCGCGGACTGGTAGAAACACTGCTTCCTCCCCGCAGGCAGCAGGAACGTGAACTCGCCGTCCTGGATCGGCGGGGGCCCTGCCCCTCCCACCCCCGCTGGCGGCAGTAGTAGCCACAGGGCTAAGGCTAGGGCCGCGCCGGCCGCCATCATCCGGGTCACCCTCGGTCTGCTAACGGGTCGCGGCTCCTTTAAGGGCTAGCCCTGCCCCCTCTGCTACTCGGCGGGGCTCATTGGCAGCAGCTTCTGCCCGTCGTGCGAAACCAGCAGAGCTAAGAGTGAAGGACCCCCTGAGAGTCTAGCTGCCCGAATGAATGCCTGATGTGCCTAAAAACACTCAACCTTCTAGGGAAGTCTTTCTGACAGATGTCCACTTCTGGTCTCAACCGCTGGTGGGGGAAAATGACAAAAATAAGCACCATGGTGGTACATTCTTCTCAGGCAAAAGTTAAGATAACTAAGGTGGAAGCGGCCGGGTCTTTTTAAGGCGCCTCTCTACGGTTTTTCCCAGAGTACGCCGCGCGCGACGACCGTTGGGCGATGCAGTGTGGATGGAGCAGATCCAAAATAGCGGCTGGGCATGGGCCTGCGCGCGACCCGTAGGGCCGGCCTATAAAAAGGCTCAGGTGGGGCGGGGTGGAGACCCTTTCATATCAACGTGGTCCCAGATTCGAGCTCGACGCCTCATTGCTTTTGCGCTTTAGCACCATCATTTATGTGCTTCCTCGTCTGTAAATTGGGGATGGTGAGCACTGAGTGAGACGAGGCCTGGCCCATAGTGAGTCCGCAGAGGGGCGTGGCCCACCCTTCACGCAAGGGTCTCAAACTCGGGGGCCGGCGGGTAAACAGAGTGATCGGAGCGGTCCAGGGTGAGGAACACCACAGCCCAGGTGCTCAGAGTCCGCAGAGAAGCGAGGCGCGGAGAGTGTGGGCCTGGGAGCCACGTGGCCTCGCCCCGCCCTTTACTCGCAGTCACCCTGCCGGCCTCGATGTTCTCATCTGTAAAATGGGGGTGATGCTAGACCCACCTCATCGGGCTGCTGTGAAGACTAAATGAGAGGATGCTGGTTCAGTGCTTGGCACGTCGCGGGCGCTCAGTGAATATCATGTGTTAGGGTCCAGGTTCGTCGCCCCCCAGTTAACCTCTCCCGCAGGTGCTTAGATGGTTCGGAGGCGACCTCCCTCGGGGAAGCGGACAGACAGGCAAAGAAGTCTGGAGGAATGGGCTCTACCTGGTGATTCCATGTAAACGCAAGAAGAAATATTTAGACGGAAATGTTGAGTCTTTAAAGATAGGCCGGGGAGGAGCTGGCAGCTGGTGACAGTGACTCTTCAAACACAGCTGGTGGCTGTCAGCTCTTTCCCGCGGCCCGAGAACTTGGGCAAACAGCACCACTTCGTAATGTCAGCGTTTGTGTGAGGTCGTGCCCGTACTGCCTTTCTCTCCAGGTGTTTCTCCTCCGACGTTTTGAAGTAGCCGAGGAGAAAGGGTGATTCTTTTTTTTTTTAATGAGGTGAAAGTCACGTGGCGTGAAATTAACCACGGTTAAGTGGACAACTCGGCGCGTTTAGTACATTCACGAGGGTGTGCAACCACCACTTCCAAAACATTTTCATCCCGCCCCAAAGGAAACCCTGCGCCCGTTAAGCAGTGATTCCTCAGTCCCGCTCACCCCAGATTCTGGCCACCGCCAGTCTGCCTCTGTGGATTAGTAAATCCGGTAGGTTCTGAATATTTTGTATAAATGGAGATGTGACCATCGTGTCTGACTTCTTTCCCTTAGCATGATGTTTCGAGTTTCATCACCTTGGCATCTATCAGCATGCAGTTCCTTTTTATGGCTGAATAGTACTCCCTTGGATGGATAGACCACATTTTATGCATTCACCTGTTGATGGACATTTGGGTCGTTTCCACCTTTGGGCAGTTGTGAATCGTGCTGCTAAGAACACGTGTGTATGTGTACAGTTATGCATCGCTTAGTGACAGATACATTCGGAGATATGAGTCGCTAGGCAGTTTGTCCTTGTGCAAGCATCATAGAGTGCCCTTACACAAACCTAGACGGTCCAGCCTCCGACACACCCAGGCTACAAGATACTCATCTTAATGGGATCACAGTCCCTATAGATGAGGTCCGTCTTTGACCGAATCGTTGTTATGCGGCTCATGACTGTATTTGTGTGAGTGTCTGCTTCTGGGTCTTCTGTTTCTGTGCGTGGGAAGGAAGTTGCTGGGTCATGATAATTCTATGCTTAATTTCTTGAGGAATTGCCAATCTTTGCCACAGTGGCTGCACCATTTTACATTCCCACCAACCGCGTATGAGGGTTCCACTTTCTCCACATCCTCATCAGCGCTTGTTAGTTTCCATTGTATTTCTTATTATTGCCATCCTGAGGAGTGTGAAATGGCATCTCATTGTGGTTTTGGTTTCCATTTCCCTGATGTTGAGTATCTTTTCATGTGCTTCCTGCCTATTTGTGTGTCTTCTTTGGTCTATTCAAGTCTTTTGCCCATTTTAAAATTGGGTTGTTTGTCTTTTTGTTGTTGAGTTATGAGTTATTTATATATTAGGGAGAGAAAAAAGGAAGAAAGCAACGAGGAACAGTGAAAATCCCCTCATGCTGGTCCTGTGGCCAAGGGGTTAAGTTTGTACAATCTGCTTTGGTGGCCTGGGGTTCACCAGTTCGGATCCTGGGCCCACACCTACGCACCACTCGTCAGGCTATGCTGTGGTGGCGTCCCACATAGAAAAACTAGAATGACCTACAACTAGGATATACAACTATGCACTGGGGCTTTGGGGAGAAAAAAAAAAAGGAGGAAGATTGGCAACAGATGTTAGCTTAGGGCCAATCTTCCTCAGCCAAAAAAAAAAGCATAAAAGAAAGGGCAACTCATATAATTAAAAAAAGAATAAAAGAAGAAAGAAGATCCTCTTATGCTCTCTACAGAGCTAAGCCAGTGTTTCTTCAATGCTTCGCCCGGGCGTTTACAACTCTGCCATAGCTTTCGCTTCCTGTTTGCACCAAGCCTGGAAATCAGCCAGAGATGAAAGCTTAGGGTCTCCTCGGGCCTCCTCTGAGCATTTGTCCTGCCCTCGACATGCATATTGCATTCTAAACTCCCCAGTATATATGGGTGCTTTTGAATGCCCTAACTACCCAGAGAAACTTTTTCTTCCAGCTTTTGCCACGTCTGTCGTTGTCCGCAGTTGCCATCTTTTGTCCCAGGCAACTGTGGGTTCCTCCTGTGCCTTACGGTGTTTGGCAGGAACGCATTCTGAGTTCAACAGATGGGCGTCTCAAACAGTCCTGCAGCAGCCCCCAGACACATCAGGACAGAGGAACACAATCCTGTGAGAATGAGGGTCGCTCTGCTCCCTCAGCAGCCGGGGACCAGGGCCCCATCCTGGGAGCACAGACCTCCATCCGCCCTGCTGGATGGAGACGAGGGAAGAGCGGGGAGAACGCGGCGAACCTTTCCTGCCGTGTTCAAGTTGCCTTCTTCTCAACTCAGCATTCGCTTGGCTGGCATAACCCTTTGGCTGTTTTATTGAGTTCCGATAAAGTTGATTCTGACCATTTTTGCTCGATTTGTCAATTTTTCCTTGGAGGGACAAGCCCTTGGAGTTACAGACTCCGCCACTTTCGCTGAAGTCTGGATTCTGAATGGGTGATTCTTGTTTCTCTCCAGTAAACAAACACACTCTCCAAGTATTCAAGAAATGTTTACTGACACTGTGAATAAAACAGACACTGTCCACGTCCTCGTGGAGCTGTCATCTCAGTGTGGGAGCCAGACCAGACACAAGCAAGGTCAGCACTAAGAGGATTTCAGGAAGCTGTAGGCACTAAGAAGTAAATGCTAGGTGGCAGGGGGGTGGCTCGGTTTGCCCGGGCGAAATCAGGGAGGGCTTCCTGAGGAGGTGGCATGGTAGCTGAGACTCGAAGTAGAAGGGAGAGGAGGCCAGCAGAGAGAACAGTGCCCTGAGGTCAGAGGCACTCCGAGGGTTCCAGGGGCAAAGGGAGATGGGGTGGGGAGCGCTCAGCACAGGCCACATCATGTGGGGTCCCCCTTCCCTTTGTAGCGTTGGCCTCACAGCAGCATGGGCTTCGAACAACCATGGGGAGTTTGCAGACTGGCTCCTGGACCCCAGGGAGTCCCCACCCCTTGTTGAGTTCCCTTCCCCCTGCCACTGACTCCTCATCGTGCCTCTTAAGGGTGCGTCTCGGTGATAGCTGACCGGTACAGGTCTGTGTGGCTGTTTTTCTGAATCCGAAATTCCAGGTTATGGATTCCTGCCCCATTTTAGATGCTCCCAGGACGAAGTCCTCACATACATCCAAGGCCCTTCACACATATTATTCCTCTGGCTAGAATGCCCAGAATCTCCTTCTCAGGCTTTTAGAGTCAAATACCACCTCCTCCAGGAAGCCTTCCTGGAAGCTGCTGAAGCTGGTTCAGAGCCGCCTCGGTGGCTGCCTCCATCGTAGCGCTTCACCAGCTGGACTCTCGGCTGCTTGTCTGACTCGCACACCAAACTCTGGAGTCCTGGAGGAAGGGAGCTGCCTCATGCATCACGGCGTCCCTGACACCCAGCACTGTTCTGGGCTCCTGGTGACATCAGTAAACAGTCAGTGGAATAAATAATCCAGGAGTATGTCTCCTACACATGCAAGACAGAGCTACAAAAATAGACCTGGAGCAGGGCCGGCCTGGTGGCGCAGCCGTTAAGTGCGCATGTTCTGCTTTGCCGGCCCAGGGTTCGCCGGTTCGGATCCTGGGTGCGGGCATGGCACCGCTCATCAAGTCATGCTGTGGCAGGCATCCCACATATACAGTAGAGGAAGATGGGCACAGATGTTAGCTCAGGGCCAGTCTTCCTCAGCAAAAAGAGGAGGATTGGCAGATGTTAGCTCAGGGCTGATCTTCCTCAAAAAAAAAAAAATAGACCCAATGTGTGCTTCTCAGCCTTCAAGTCAGACCCTCGACAAATATTTATGGGAAAGGGATGGGGAAGGCAAAAGAGGTAAAAGGGCACATATGTACAGTGACGGTGACAACTAGGCTCTCAGTGGTGAACACAGTGCAGTCTATATGGAAGTCGGAATATGATATACACCTGAAATTTACACCTGAAATTTATAATGTTATAAACCAATGTGACCTCAATTTAAAAAAATTAAAAAGAAATATTTATGGTTCGCTGTGTGCCAAGCTCAGTGGTGGGCAATGGGAAGCTGCAGGGGACCAGACAGACCCCATCCCTTCCTAGAGGACGAGCTGGATGAATTCAATAAATTCCAGCATGTTCTGTGAACAACCTTGACTTATCGAGTTCATATTTACTGGATTTGTACCAACAAGCTGAAGAGTGTACTTTCATTTCACGTGTTCAGAGAATGTGGACCCAGACACGCTGGGCCATACAAAAAGTACCAATACATTTTAAGGGATTGAAATTATATGGCGTTTTAATTCCTTTGTGTTCAGAGAATACACGCCAGTATTCTCTGACCACAAAGGAATTAAATTAAAAACCATGAATAGTAAGCTATCACAAAAGCCCAAATATGGGGGCCGGCCCCATGGCCAAGTGGTTAAGTTCATGCGCCCCACTTTGGCGGCCCAGGGTTTCGCCGGTTCGGGTCCTGGGCGTGGACATGGCACCACTCATCAGGCCACGCTGGGGCAGCGTCCCACAGGCCACAACTAGAAGGACCCACAACTAAATATACACAACTATGTACCGGGGGGGCTTTGGGAGAAAAAGTAAGTAAATAAATAAATAAAATAAAATGTTTAAAAAAAAGCCCAAATGTTTAGAAATTAAGTGATACACTTCTAAATCTTCTATGAGTCATAGAAAAAATTCACAGGGGAAATAAGAAAATGTTTCTAATTTAATGATTGTGAAGCACAATATATCAGAACGTGTGGGGTGCAGGTAAAGCAGTTCTTAGAGGGAAATGTATGGTTTTAAATGCTTATATTAGAAGATAAAGGTTTAGACTCAATGATCTAAGCTTCCACATTAAGACGGTAGGAAAAGAGGAGCCAATGAAATGCAAGGTGACTAGAAGAAAGAAAAAAATAAAGATGAGAGCCAAAAGCAAAGAAATAGAAAACAGAGAATAGAGAAAAACAACAAAGCCAAAAGTTGGTACTTTGAAAAGATTAATAAAGCTGATTAACGCCTAGCAAGAATCATCAAGAGAAAAAGAGAAGAAACACAAATTATTATTACAAGGCACGAAAGAGGGGACATCACTACGAATCCTACAGACATTAAAAGGCTAGCAAGGGGACACAAACAGCTTTATACCAATAAGCTCAAGAGCTGTGATGAAATGGACAAATTCCTTGAAAAGACAAGCATGCTAATTGCAATACAAGCAAGGGACAAGGCACCAGGGGAGAATTCAGCAAGGGGATTTCTCTAAGTCCAGAGGGATCTGGAAAGATTTCCTGGAAGTGATATTTAAGCTGAGACCCGAATGAGAAGTGGGGTTTGACCAGGTTGATAGCATTGTGCCCCGGGCAGGGGAGACAGCATGTGCAAAGGCCCCGAGGTTGAAAGGAGCTTTTCTCTTGGAACCTGAAGCTTTTCCTCCCTGTGGCTTCACATTGGGAGCGTTCATTCCCCACTAAGCATTGCACTTCATGAGTCCTTTGGATGTAATATCTGCTACTCTTAGCCCCATTCTACAGAGCAGCAAGCTGAGGCTTAACGAAGGACCATGTCTTGCCTGAGGTCACAGAGGCCAAGCCGTAAACACCATGCCCAAGCACCTCCACCCCACAAGTTTCAACTTTGGCCCTGGGTGGGCCGTGGTTAGTGTCGTGGGCATGAGCGTCTCAAACAGCCCACAGTCCTTACTCTTCCTCATGCCCAGGAGGCAATAAATGCCCCCCCCCCCGACCATCTGGCCCCTTTTTCCGTCCCATCTGCAGAGCCGTGGCCACCAAGCCGCAGAGAGGCGCCAGGATCTGTCGTGCGGCCGTGGAAGGGGTGGGGACAGCAGAGTGTCCCTGTCGATGCCCAAGTGTGTGTGTGCAACTTCCTGCCAGTGAGGAAACCCTTGAATCCGCCCCAGTTCTGCTTTCGCTGCTCTGGCCCAGGAGGAGCTGGCCTCAGCCAGGTCGCCTGGCCACACTCTGGAGGAGAGATGCCCTGGACCGTCCTGCTCTTTGCAGCCGGTGAGCTGTCACCCCCTGGAACCCCCGGCCCCCTCCCCACTCCCCCCACCTGGCCTCCGCTCTGGGGGCAGAAACCAGCGCGGGGCTGCCGGCCTGGGGCCTGGAGGAGGGAGCCCTGACCCACTCGCCCCAGGGCCTCGGACAGGCCCAAGGAGCCCGGCTGTCTCCGCTCCAGCTCCTTGTCACCCCCGGGTCAAGGGCATCAGAACTGCCACCGTGCAGGTGACAGCGGGGCCCACGCCCTGTGACTCAGCACTACTTGGCCTCTGGGGCTGGGGCCGCAGGACGATCTGCTGGAGGCGAGGTGGGGTCTGGACCAGGAAGGCTGGAGGACCCTCGCCTGCACCAGACACTGTGCCCCGGAGCGCGGGGGCCGCTGGTCCCTCCTGCAGGAAGCTGTACCCCGAGCCCCAAATTCCTCATCCCGGCCTGGGAAACAAGACAGACCCCCTCTGCTCTCCCCTCCTCCCCTTTCCCCCCCGCCCCCGCTCCTCCCTGCAGCCACCCCGGCCTCCTTGAACACCCCACCATCCTCTGGGCCTTTGCCCATGCTGTTCCCTCTGCCTGGCACGCTGTCCCCCACTCTGCCTCTCTCACCTCCTCAGGACACGCCACCCAGCACAGCCTTCCCATCACTGTGTCTGCGGCGCAGCACAGCACTCCTCGTCTCCTCGAGAGCGTCCACTCCCCGAGGCAGGCGTGTCTGTCTGTCTGTCTCGTTCACTGCTCCATCCTCAGCACCTAAAACAGGACCTGGCCTGTAGTCAGTGCTGTGGACTGAAATAATGAGGGTCATTGCATTGCTGTGTAATAACCACTGTGATGATCCTAGAGTGACTCGTCCGCAGCGACCCCTCACCTGGTGCCAGGCACTCCATCCTCTCAGCATCTCAGTGGGGTAGGGATCACTAGCCTCCAGGGGTACATAAAAGCCAAGGCCCAGAGAGGGTGAGCTACTTGCCCGAGGCTGCACAGCCAGGTCAGCCTCCGCTCTAAACACCCAGCCACCTGGCCTCCCTTATCGCATCTCACAGGCTCCTTGGCGATCCCAGCGCCGACCATTCTGCTGGTGTCCCCACATCCCAGCAGCCAAGAGGACCCCATCTACATCGAGTGCAAGGCCCCCGAGGGCTACCCAGGGGCCAATTTCACGTTGTATCAAGGGGAGCATGTGGTCCAGCTCCTGCAGGCCCCCGCGGACCAGTTCAAGGTCACCTTCAACCTGAGTGGCGGCAGCAGGGACCCTTCTGGGGGACCCTTCAACTGCCAGTATGGCGTGCTCGGCGAACACATGCGGCCCCAGCTGTCGGAGCACAGCGACACCGTGGACATCCCCCCAGGTAAGGCCCTCCCAGGGGGCCCCGCTGCCCCGGGCCCCATTTTCTCACCGCCGAGCCTTTGCACGTGCTGTTCCTCCCGCCTGGAAGTCGTCACAGGACAAGCCAGGCTTCCAACTGGCCAGGACGTCCTCATCTTTCCTTGTTTAATCGTCACGGTCATCCAGTGTGATGGGTACAGCAAGTGTCCCCATTTTGTGAGTGGGGAGACTGAGGCACAAGGGATGAAGGGACCTGCTAAAGTCACACAGCTGGCAGGTGGCAGAGCTGGGCTTCCATGGGCCTCCAAAATCAGGCATTAAACCTCGCCATGGCTGCACCCTCCCCTCCTGGCCACAGAACATTCGTGGGCACTGGGCACAGTCCTTGGCACCGCAGATTCCGCAGCAAATGAAACAGACAATGATGTCCCTGCCCTCCCACAGCGGACATTCCGGGGAGATGGGCTCAGACGATAACGAGGAGTCCGAGACATATTCAGTCTGCCATCAGGGGACAAGGAGAGTGGCAGGGATGAAACATGGCCTGGCGAAGGGAGTCATTTTACAGACAGAGGAGCGTGGCCAGGGAAGGCCTCTCTTAGAGCCAAGACCTGAATGACGAGGAGCCAGGCACCTGGGGTCTGGGGAGGAGTGTTCTGGGCAGAGGCAGCAGGCTGTGCAAAGGCCCTGAGGCTGAGCCCGCCCAGAGTGTTTGAGCAACACGGAGGTGCCCCCAACAGCCGTTGGAATAGTGAGGAATAGTGAGCAAGGAGGAAAACAGGGAAGACGAGGGCAGGGAGCTGGCGCCGAGGATCTCTGTGTCCCCATCCATCAGAATTTTCCAGCTGCAAAGAGTGCTTTGCCAGCAGCAGAGGCCCCCAGGTGATGATGACAGAACTGTCTCTGTGTCCTTGAGCTCCACCGTCAAAGGGCCTCTTCTCCCACCTGGGTCCTGTGGTCTCAGAGGGGGGAGGCGACAACAGCCGTCCTGGCCCCAGTGAATGAATGAACAAGTACTAACACTGTGAGAATACAGTGTGCGTCTGTGTCCCCGCCGGGCTCACCTCCACTGGGGTCAGGGCGCCTCCTCCCAGCTCCCCTGGGAGACCCCTCGCTCTCCAGGAGGGGGCAGCCGGGTCTTTGGCAGAGAAGTAAACTGTAGAGTGAGGCTTTACGCTCCTCTGGCTGACCTCTGTGTGGGCCTCAGAGTCCACTTTGTGGCTGGGCATGGATGTCATCTGACCTCCAGGTGCCCAGGCTGAAACCAGCGGGACTCTTCAGGCTGCAAGGAACTGAAAACTTGACTCCAGCTGGCTTCAGCAACAAAAGGGGATTTCTTGGTTCACTGAATTGAAGTTAATTGACAGCACTGGCTTCAGGCATGGCTGGATCCAGGTGCTCAAAGATGTCAGGAATCATTTACTACCTCTCAGCTCTGCTTTTTTCTGTGTCTTATTCTCAGGCAGGCCTCCCCACTCACGGTGTCAAAATCATGCCCAGCAGCTTCAGATGGATATCCTTCCAGCTTTGTAATGCTGCCCAGAGGAGTAAAACTCTGTTCCCAGTGGTCTAACCAAAGTCCCAGAATTAGCTCTCATTGGCTCAGCTAGGGCCGTATGCCCATCCCTGAACCAATCACAATGGCTAGGGGGAGGGACTATGCTAACCGGCCAGACACAAGGTTTGCTAGAGCCCCAGGGTCCAGCTACACTGAAGCCAAATGGTTGGAGGTACGGGGGGAGGGCTGGAGGAACGACAGGTGTCCCCCCCAACTCCATGACCTGCTGACTCTCTGTCTCCCCACTTTTCTCTAGGGTCCACTAGGATCCTGGTGCTCTCCTTGAGCCTGGCTGGAGCCCTCCTCCTCCTCGCTGGGCTGGTGACCCTGGCCGTGGTGGTCCGGAAAGGTAACAGCAGGCAGAGAAAGCATGGCCCACGGTCTGCCAGTGTGCAACCCCTGGGGTGTGCAAATGCCCTCACACTCACACCCGTGCCTTAGGAACACGGAGGCGCATCCTTTGGGAAGGGCTTACTCCAAAACTTAGTAAGGAAGAACCCTCCAGAAGCGCGATGAGGGTGGTGGGCAGCAGAAATGGAGATAGACACTTTTTACTGTGATAAAATCTACACCACATAAAATTGACCATTTGAGCCCTTTCTGAGCGGCCGCTCAGCGGCATTCAGCTCAGCCACGTGGCTGCGCCACCCTCCCCACCATCCACCTCCAGAACTTTCTCATCTCCCCAGACTGAAACACCAACTCCCTATCGGCCTCACCCACGCCCTGAAATTAATATAACTAATTAATTATACAATTAATATAATACTTATATAATTTATTAATAGATTTTTTTAAAACAACTTTACATGCACCGCCTTATTCAGAGGTCTTAGCAACACCCATCGCTCATGCAGTCGGGGGAAATGTTTTTTCAGGCTCCCTGTTGAGCGGGAGAAGTTTCCAGCATCGGGGGGGAGGAGGTGGGGGGGAGGAAGTGGGGGGGAGGTGGGGGGCAGGTGGTGGTTTCTGGGCTTCTTTGCAACCAGGGCCAAAATCTAACAAATGCTTATTTATTTTTTGTTCCCAGTTAAAGTCAAAAAATTGCAGAAGAAAAGGTGAGCCGGGCCTTGGGGCCCCTCCCAGGGTGTTTTGGGGAGAGAAAGAGGCCCGGCGCAGGAGCTTCCTGAAGGCTGTTCCAGACAGGGCCACCTGGTCCCAGGACAGGCGGGCGCTGGTGGGAGGGCCGCTCAAGAGGGACAGATGCCATTTATGAGACGCCTATGGTATGCGGGGGACTCTGCGGCCGGGGCTCCCGTTATCCTCGCAGCGGGCCTGGGAATAGACACCCTAAATAGCTCCATTTGACAGACTAGGAGACCGAGGCTCAGGCCATCACACAGGGAGCAGGTGGCCGAGCCCTCCCCACGTCCCTTGACCACCAGCTGCCCCAAATGATCGTAATGACTCCAGAAATCCATGGTGGCAGGAGGCGAGTGGCGTCCCCGGGGGCTGTGCCGGGCCCACCTTGCAGCCTGCAGGCGGTGGCCCTGGTTCCTGGGCATCAGGATGTCCCAGCTGGCTCCAGCCTCAGTTTCTCCCTCTGAGAGAGGGGTGGACACCCCGCTGTCTGGTGGCAGAGAGCCCGCAGCAGCCCTGGGGACGGACTTGAGCTGGCTGTGGGGCTCCTGCGAGAGAATTTCCATCTGAGGGGGTTCAGGGGGGACGCGAGGGTGGGCGGGGGGTCAAGGCCAAGTTGAGGGCCAGGGCTCCCCGGGATCGGGCAGTGGGCGGGCCGTCACTCTCCTCCCATCCCTTTGCAGAGAGCGAGAGTCCTGCTGGGCCCAGATGAACTTCGACACCACAGGTCTGTGTCTCCTCGGGGCTGTGGTCCCCCGCCGGGGCAGGGTCACCACCTCAGAACCGTATGGGGTCTCATTTCTGGCTACCGAACCTCTTCTGGGGCCGCTCACTTCCCCGAGGGTCAAGATCACCCCGTCCTCCCCTTGCTCTCTCCCCTCCTCCCTCGCCCCCAGGTTTGACCTCTCGCCTTCTCTCTTTGCCTCATCCTCGGGCCTTTCACTCCTTCTGCTCTCTGCCTAGAACATTCTTCCTCCCTCCAGCCTCAGGCTAAAGGCCACCTCCTCCGGGAAGCCTTCCCTGACTCCCTAGGCAGGCTCTGCGCTTTCTAGCCACAGGTCCCCAGCACCCTGGCATCTCCGTACCCCCCCGTAGAAACACACTGAAGTTATCGTTGCCTGCTGTATACGTCATACTCGCCTCCACCGCTGGATGGTCCGTTCCACGGGGCACAGACCGCGCCTGTCTGGTCCCCCGGGCTCCGCCCTAGATGGGGCCCCACTTGTGGTCCCGAGCGTGTCGTTCTGCAGGCTTCCACCAGGGGGCGAGAGGGAGGCAGCCAGTCGGGGATGTGCGATGCTCGCGAAGGGACCCCAAGCGGAGGAGCTCCATTCTCTGTACTTCTTTTGCTGGCTCACACATTTATTGAGCACCAACTATGTGCTAAGAGCTGAGGGCAGGGGGAGTTCTCGTGATGACCAGGACAGAGGCGCTCTCTGCCGCCAAGCCCCGTATTCCAGTAGGGAAACAGCTGATGGGGGGGGGGCCGGACCCTGTCTGGGGCTGGGAGGGTGGTCCCCAGAGGAAGTGATGTTTAAGCAGAGACTTGTGGGAGGAGCAGGGAGGGGCTGGGTGAAGAGTGGGCGACTCGGGGAGAGCCTGGGGCGGGGGAGGAGCTGAGGGGTGTTCCAGAAACTGGAGTTGGGACAAGGCACCCATTTTCCGGTGGGCAGCGAGGGGCCCCTGAAGAAGGGCTCTGAGGGGAAGAGGTACACGGTTCCGTTTGCAGCGGTGCAAGGTGCTCCCTGCAGATCGGGCTGGAAGGAGCAAAGAGGACGCTGGGAGATGGACCCCATGCCCTTCCCGACGGGGGACCCGCGGCCCGTGGGCTCGGGAGCGGGGCCGGCGCGGGCGGTGAGCAGGGAGTTTAAACTGACCTCTCTCTCTGTTGCAGACATGTCCTTTGATAACTCCCTGTTTGCCATCTCGTCGGTGAGTCGTTCCGTTTCTCGGTCCTGGTTTTCTGCCGACTGTCCTTACCACGGGAGGGCGCGGACCACCCCCGGCTGGGTCGACCTGTTGTCTCTGAACTTCGGGGCCCTGGAAAAGCCCGGAATCACTGAGCAGGGATGGTTTGCGAGCTGAGAGGTGGCTCTGACAAGTCCCCGGGGGTCGCAGGTGGCCACGCTGTCCAGGCCTTCGTGTGGCAAGGGGCAGGCCCCCCGGGGGTGCTTGCTGTCGGGGTCAGCGCCGGCTTTGTACTCAGGCCAGCCCCCCAGAATGGTACCAGGGGATTCAGGGCAACCTGGTGGCTTCTTTGGGGTCATGGAGACTTGTGACAGTCTGATGCACACTGTGGTCCCCTCCTGGTAGAAAGAAAAGCCTACTGTGGTGTTCAGTTTCAAGGACTTCCGCTGGAATGTCCCAGTTGTGCATTTCCCTTTTGGGGGGCGGGGTCTCACCACATCCCCACCCCTCGGCAAGGGGTGCTGCTCCCCCGATCACACGGTGTCCCGGCTGGGATGTGAACCTGGGTCTCTGGGACTCCGCTGCACAGCCGCATCGTGGGGTGGACTTGGGGTTTGTACTTTATTATAATTTTTTTTACTAAATTGGAGATATGTGACCCCTGGAGACCACGGATCAAGGAACTGACCAGCCAGCTCCTCTCCACGGAGAGGAGGGTATCGGTCTGCGGTGCAGGTGGCCTCCCTCACGATGGCCTCAGAGGTCCCATTTGGACACGTGGATGCTTCGGGACTGCCATCAGGGAGCCTGGGGTGGAGTCGGCTCGGGGCACCATGATGGGGGGCCAGGGGAGGGTGGGACCGGTTCACCAGCCCCTCTCTGGGGGTCTGGCACAGAACCAGACGCGGCCCCTCCTTCCTCAGAGCTTGTGATTTCTGTGCAGGAGACAGACGATGCCAGCCCGGGTGGGAGGGACCGGGACGCTCGCTTGTCACCTAGATGGGAGATCCAGGATGTCCCAGAGGTGGCTGCGGAGGGTTGATCCAGAACCAGGACACGTTCTTGGCCCGGCCCAGTAGAGCTGGGGTGGAACAGGGGGAGGAATCAAGGGGGCCCCGCGGAGAACTTTGCCTTTTACCCCAGAGGAGGTGGGAGCCAGGAGGGTTGGGAGCCGAGGAGGCTGTGACGCGAGTCAGGTGCTCCCGGGCGCCCTCTGGCGGCTTCGGGGAGGATAGACCGTGGGAGGCGTGGAGCCGGGGGACCCCGGCGGAGGCGACAGCGCTGGTCCAGGCGCGCGCAGCGGAGGGTGGTTTGGTCCAGCGAGTCGGCAGCGGAGCTGGAGGAAACCCCGGATGCAGGTCGGGTGGATTCAGCGGGTGGGAAACGATGCGCTGACTTTGGGTTGGATGAGTGGGCGGGGGGAGAAAGAGGCGGCGTGGCAGAGGCCTGGGAATGGGCCGGCTCGGAGGGACGGGTGACGGGCCACCTCCCCGGGGATGCGCAGGAGCGGATGGAGCCGTGAGTGTGGAGTCCGGCGGGGGAGCAGGGACGTTCAGATCGGCCCCCAGGAGCTGGGCCGCAGAAGGTGGGAGCGAAGGGGCTCGGTCCCGCCTGCTCAGCCTTCTGAGGGCTCAGCTCCGGGAACAAACCCTGAGCTGTCAAGAAAAACCCGGCAGGCAGGGCAAATTCTAAAACTTTCTCTGAGAAGCCACACTGCTCAAGGCACCAGTCTGGCTATTTTTCCTTTTTTTTTAAAGCATGAAACAATGGAAATCAGAACAGCAAGGAGAGAAATAACATTTCTCAGTATTAGTCTTGGTGACTTTAAAAATATGTTTTTAATTAAAATTTTTTTGAAGATGAAATACATCCATATGTCAAAATGTATATACAGTAAAGTTTTCTTTGATTACTAAGCCCTCTCCACCCACTGGTCTCCCCACCACCTGGGAGCTTCTCGAAAATGCCAGCACGGTGAAAACAGCACGTCTCTATCCTCAGCCTTGAACACACGTGCTAGCGTGCCGGCCACACGGTTACGCACAGCGTTTCTTTTCCTTAACAGTAAATTCTAGTCATCTTTTCTAGTTTCCTTTTTTCTCGTGGGGAAATATACATAAAATTGACCATTTGAGCCATTTTTAAGTGTCCATTTCTGTAGCATTAAGTACATTCCCATCACTGTGCAACCATCCCCACCATCTGTCTCCAGAACTTTCTCATCTTCCCAAACTGAAGCTCTGTCCCCACGAACACCAACTCCCCCTCCCCTCCAGCCCCTGGACCCACCTTCTCCTTCCTGTCTCTATGAGTTTGTCTATTCTGTTCCATACAACTTTGATCCTTTTGTGACTGACTTCTTTCACTCAGCATAATGTCTTCAAGGTTCATCCGTGTTGTAACACGTGTCAGAATTTCAGTCCTTTCTAAGGCCGCGTAATATTCCACTGTATGTCTGGACCATAGTTGTCTGCTGGTGCACACTTGGGTTGCTTCCTCGTTTTGGCTATTGTGAGTCATGCTGCTCTGAATACGGGGATGCATGTATCTGTTGGGGTCCCTGCTTTCAATTCCAGTTTCTTTTTGAAGCATCAGAAAGCTGTGCTGTAGGCTGAGACAACAGAAACGAAGCAGCTGTACTGTGCTATTGCACTGAAGGTCTGCTAGTCACTTTATGACACCCTATGAGGTGGACTTGACTGTTTGTTTTAACGAACAAGGACACTGAAGCTGGTTATGGGTCTCACTGGGCTTGCCCAGCTGGGGAGGGGCGGGCGGGACTGGGAGTGGAACCCCAGGCTGCTCTCATCAGCCGAGTTCAGTGTTATCAAGTTCATCACTTCTGGCTTGGCATTCAGGGCCAGAGGCTCCACGGCGGAGGTGGGGGTGGACTTTTGAGGAAGGTTTAGAGGGAGTGGGAGAGGAGAAGGAGATGGTAGTGATCGCTTTGTTCACTTAACACTTGGCTCTTTATCTAATTCCTTCATGCTTCCTAGCAACCCCAGGAGAGAGGTACTAACTTTCTCTCCATGGTGCAAAAGGGGAAACTGAGGCACAGAGGAGTTAAGTCATCGACTGAGGTCACACCACTAGGATGAGGTGGAGCTGAGATTTGAACCCAGGGTGTCTGGTCCCCTGTTCAGCAGCGAGGGAGGCATGAGGACAGAAGACAGGATCAGGGACCTGAAGCTGTGGGTGCCTGTGTGTGGGGGGTGAGATGAGATCTGATGGCCTGGGGGAGTCTCAGGCCACGACACGGGGAAACCCTAGATCCTGAAACCCCAAATCAGCCCGCTCTCTATTTTTCTTCCACAAACAAAGAAAATGACTTCAGAAGAAGATGCAGCCACCGTGGATGCTCGCCCAGGCTCTGCTGTGACGCCTGGCCACTCTGAGTCCCGGAACAGGCCCTCTTCCACGTCATCCTCGCCGGAGCCCCGAGAATTCAGCACCTTCCGGGGCTGCCAGTGAGGCCGAGGATCGGGGCTCCGTCTCTTTACATCTGTGCGCCCCCCGTTCAGCCATCTCCCTTCAGCTGGCCGGTGCGCCGCACCCGAGGTCCCTCCACCTACTTTGGGGGGCTCCGTCTGCCTCTTTCTCAGGGAATTGAACAGAGGAGATGAAGGGGACCCCTGGCCTTGGGACCTACCTCACAGAGGAGCAGGAGTGGGAGCCGGGGCGCCGGCATTGGCCTGGAGGCTGGACAGAAAGCAGGAAATCTTTTTGGATTCCCCATTTCTCAGACGACGAGGGAAGGACACATATCCATCCCCTCCACCGCCCCCCACCTCCATCCCGCCCCCCCCCACTCCCTCCACCCTGCCACCCCACCCCGCCCCCACATCTGACTTGGCCAACCCGACTGGGTTTTTGGAGCATGGGGTACCTGGGGGTGTGTCCTGTGTGTCTGCCCTGCTGGTCTGCCTAAGTTATTAACTAAAACACGTGTTGAGCTGTTCCCAAGGCCTCTGTGGACTGTAATCCTTCAAGCCCGGGACCTCGGGGGCCAATCGCTGGATGCCTGGGGGCGAGGGGAGCACCCCTCCATTGCCCGCAGCCAGGGTGGTGTATGGGGAGGGCCGTCGGGGTGTGGGGAGGGGGGCAGCGCCACCCGGACTCTGCTAAAGTCCCTGCATTGGTGGGTACAGGAGGTGGAAAGATGAGGATGGGGGCGCAGAGGGACCCGGGGAGGAGTAGAAAATGAGGAGGTCCAGGGGAGGGCAGGAGGTGGGCAAGACGGAAAGTGGCCGCAAGCCTCTTTGCGTCCCCGCAAAGGGAATGGGGCCTGGAGCAGTGGAGGGGGACTTGGAGGGAAGATGTGTGTGTGTCTGGATGCAAAGGGGGACTCGGCCTTGCTGCTGGGTTCACTGGCCAGCCATCTTCGGGGGAAGGGAGAGTGACTGGGGGAGGGAAGGGGCTAAGCCAGGGGACCAGAGGGAGGGGCCCAAGAATGTTCCGTGGGGGAGACAGTGAAGGCCGAGGGTGCAGGAGGAGGGCACTGCGGGAAGGGGACAGAGATGACGCCGAAGAGAGAAGGCGCGGTCAGCGCGGGGGAGGGGGCTTTCCGAGGGGGCTCACGCCCCGCAAGAGGCGGAGACCCACCGCAAACTGCGCTCCCAGCCCTGCGGCCTGGGGGCGTGGCCACCGACTGGGGGCGTGTCCCTAGCTCCTGGCCCCGCCCCTCTCTCCGGCCCTCCCGGAGAGTGAGGTGCCTCACAAAGCGAGGCCCAATGGGAGGGAGCAGGACCGGAATGGGGGCGGGGCCTCGCCGCGGCTGGGCCCCGCCCCTCCGCGTGCCGCCTCACAAAGCCGGGCGGGGCCAGGGGGCGGAGCCCGGCCTCGGGGGCGTGTCGGAGCCGGCGCGCTTCAGCGGTTCCCGGGCCCGGGAGCCACCTCACGAAGCGCGTCCGTTGGCGCGGGGCGGGGTCCAGGGCGTGTCTTCGCGGCCTAGCTCCGCCCCCTGACGCGGGCTCTCGCCCCGCGGTCTCCGAACCCCGCAGCCGCACCACCTTACGAAGCGCAGCGGTTCGAGCCGAGCGGGCCTGGGGGCGGGGCCCGGGCCGAGGGGCGTGTCCGCGCGGCGGAGCTCCGCCCCCTGACGTACGCTTCCGCCCTCGCTCTTCCCGGGCGGCGGCGCCACCTCACAAAGCGGCG
>NC_060280.1:88269407-88311658 GCF_021613505.1 Equus quagga | reverse complement strand
CCCGGGCGCGGGCGGCGCGGGGGTGGCGGGCCCGGTCGGCGCGGGGCCCTGCTCGGCCGTGTCGGTGTTCCCCGGCGCCCGCCTCCTCACCATCGGCGACGCGAACGGCGAGATCCAGCGGCACGCGGAGCAGCAGGCGCTGCGCCTCGAGGTGCGCGCCGGCCCGGACGCGGCGGGCATCGCCCTCTACAGCCGTGAGTGCGGGGCCCCGGGCGCGGCGGCGCGGGGGCTGCGCACGAGGCCGGCGGGCGGGGGGCCCGGAGCGGGGGGCCCGCCTGGGTCCGTGGGGCCGAGCCCGGGGAGTTGGGCGGCGGTCCCAAGAGAGGGGTGCGGGGAGACGGTGTCAGGGACAGAGAGAAAAGAGGGCGTGCGTGGTGGCCGGAGGTGGCCGGAGTACGGAGGGAAGCGGGAAACGGGGAGTGAGGGCCCCGAGATTGGGAGGGGTGGGCAGGAAGTGGGGGGCCGAGAGTGGAAGGTGAATCGGGAGGAAGCCGGGGTGAGGGGGTGGGCAGGGGAGGGGGCCGGGGTGTGCGGGAGGTGGGAGTCGGGGGGTCGGGTGTGGCCGCCCCAGCGGGGAGGAGGGGGGCGTGGGCAGCCTCTGGTCATCTCAGGGGCCCCCTGGACGGCTACGGACAGTCAGAACGTGGTCCCCAGTCTGGGGCGGCCTGGAAGACCCGGTTCCACCCATCTGGAGGACTTGGCTTTGCGGACCCCCCGACTGGGAAACTTCTAGATCTGGGGAGAGGGCCCCTGGTGGAAACGTGGGCGGGGAGGGCCCCGTCTTGATGCCTGGCTCCGGAGTAAGAGGCAACCCAGCCCCCTCCGCCGCCACGGTCCCCCGATCTTCCTTTTGGGGGATGTGAGAAGCTGGGTATCTGTTCACAAGCTAATTTCACAACTGACGTTTCCGTGGAAAAAAGAAATCACAAGTGGCTTGGCCAAGGACCCCGAGTCTTTGTAGTTGGTCCTTTTTCTTTCTCTTGTTCCTCTCGCCGGTCTGTTCTCTGATGCCCGAGTTCTCCGTTCACATTTTGCTACTGTGTTTCATTCAGCTGTGTGGCTCAGGGTTTCCTATGCTGATGTTCTGGGGGCCAAGAGGAGGCCTTTCCTGGGTGAATATTTGGCTGCTTTGAGAACGCAGTGTTGGAAGGAAAGTGCGCGGAGCCGTTGTTCACACAGGGTTCTCCCCCCACCTCAACTTGGGAAATTTCAACTAAAGGAGCTGTGTCTTTTGCTGGGGCAGAGCTTGGTTCTCTGGGACCAGATGTGGAGAGGGGAGAAGTGTGCCGGGCGGGCATCAGGGCCCAGGACAGATGCTGAAGCAGCCTCTTACTCTCAGCAGGCTCCCCCAGATCCGCAGAATGGCCAGCAGCCGGCCACCGTCAGCAGGGAACAGGGTAAAGTCGGGCAGCGTTTCTCAAACCAGGGTCCCAGGGCCGATCCTCAAAGGAGTTCCCGGAGGGTCAGTTATTCTTTTGTAAATAAACTGTTTTTGATTTTAGACCAGCGTTAGATTTATGGAATTCTTGGGAAGACAGGACAGAGAGTTCTCGTAGACTCTGCACCTCATCTCCCTGAGTCTTCACATTTTTCTCCAGGAGAGTTTTGGCTTCTGTGTCTTTGTTTTGTGGGAAAGCTAACACTTCTCGAGGTAACTCATAACTGACGCGTTCGCAAAGAGGAGAAAGGCTGCATTTCCCAAACTGCGATTCTCCGTCTGGGCTGATCCAGCCTCAGAAGTTGAAGGATTTTTCCCCTTTATGCTCGGATAATGTTGGTGTGAGTTCCAGTGTCGGCGGACACTGGTTGTGTGTGTTTCCCAGGGCCGCCGGGACATACTTGGTAGCTTCCAACCAGAGGAATGTACTCTCCCAAGTCGTGGCCAGAAGTCTGACATGAGTGTCACGAGGGCCACCCTCCCTGCAGAGGCCCTGGACGAGAAGCATTTCTTGCCTTTGCCAGGTTCCGCTGGCTCCATGCGTCGCGTGGCTGGTGGCAGCAGGTCTTCCATCTCTGCCTCTGTCTCCACATGGCTCCTCCCCTGTGCCTCTGTCTCTTTTCCTCTAAGGACACCTGTCATTGCATTTAGGGCGCACCCTAAATCTAGGATGATCTTATTTTTCAGAGCTTTAATTACATCTTCAGGGACCATTTTTCCAGAGAAGGTCACTTTCACAGGTTCTAGGGGGTTAGGGCTTGGGCATATGTTTTAGAGTCTACAACGTGGGCCACACCGGTACCCTGTCCGGCGCTGTGGGTCTCTGTGCCTCAGTTTCCCCCTTGGTGGAATGGGCAGATGACAGGACTGTGTGGCACAGCGTGTTTGCTCAATGAACGAACACGTCTTTGGCGGGAACACCTGCTCCCATAACGGGCTGGTGATGGCCTCCAGGTTGGCTGGGTGACTGCTCAGGGCAAGGTGGCCCTGGTTCCTGAGCGGCCTGGAGCACGCGGTGCGCGAGGAGGGGTTGCTCTCAAGTGTGCCAAGGTTGGGGAGTGCAAAGTCCCTTGGCTGGGGCGTGTGGCTCCCGCCTGGATCCCAGAGCGCTGGGTGCTGGCTGACAGTCCCCTGGGAAAGGGCAGAGGTGGTCCAGCCACAGGGGCAATGCACGGGGATGTGGCAGCTGGACAGGTTAGGGAGGAGCACCCCTTCATGACTAGGGGGCGACCTGGCTGCTAGGGGCTTGAGGCCTTCCCTCAGGATGAGCTTCCTTTCCTGGCCTCAGCATTTTCCAACCTGGAACCTTCTGGGACCCGAATGCTTTGGTTAGGAGCCATGTTCTGCTCATCTGCCCCTTGCAAGATGGGGTCCTGTGTGCTGCCTGTGATTCCAGACCCCCGGGATTCGAGTCTCTGTGTGGGTGGGGACAGGAGGGTTGGCCAGGACACCCGCAGGGATCTCCCGGTGCCTGCCATGTGGGAGGTGAGCCCGAGGTGCCCTTGGGTGCTGGCGAGGGTTCTGAATGTGGAGCCTACCTGGAGTGGTGCACCAGCCATGTGGGCGAACTAGCATTTCACCTCCTGAGCCTGTATCCTTACCTGTGGCAACACTCACCTGCACACAGCCTCGGTTTCCTTGTTGGCCATGAGAGTCGTGCCACTGGGGGCCTGGGAAGGTGGGTGAAGTGGACCATGGGGGTGTGGGGCAGGGTGCCTGGCAGTAAGCCATAGGTATTTCTATAGTTTCTTTTTTTATTTTTTTTGCTGAGGAAGATTAGCCTTGAGCTAACATCTCTGCCACTCTTTCTCCACTTTATATGTGGGTCGCTGCCACAGCGTGGCTGATGAGTGGTGTAGGTCTGTGCCTGGGATCCGAACCCGCAAACCCTGGCCCTGAAGTAGAGTGTGCCGAGCTTAACCACTACGCCACGGGGCCGGCCCCTCTGTAGGTATTATTGAGAGCAATGTTATTGGTGTGGAGTGGTGAAGTGGCTTTTCTAGAAGGGAGCCCCTTATGCTGCAGGGCTGTCCAGCTGTCTCACACCCCCAGCAGGTGGGAGAGGGACCCCTGAGCTGCCACCTGTGTCTCTCGCAGAAGAGCCGGGAGGTGGGTGTGAGGAGCCGGACACAGGCCCTGTTCCTTGATGTCTGCCCTCCACGTGGGAAAGGACAGCTGTGCAAGGCTCTGTCCCAGTCACCCTGCAGGGCACAGTAACCCCCCCAGCCCTTCTTGCCATTTGGAGTCACCCTGGCCTGCGTCCATGGCATTGGCCACATGGCAGCTCCCAAACCCAGGCCGTCTTCTTTGGGCAGAGGTGCGGGCGTCCTGGGCCCGAGGAGGCTTTGGCACTGCCTCTGGAGTTCTGGGACATGGGCTGCCCACCCACCCCCGGAAGAAAGCAGCTTCTCCGGCAAGCCCACTGTGGAGGGAGAGCAGCACAGACTCTCAATTCCCCAGTCCGTGGCGGCCTTTCTGGAGATGACTGTGTCACTTTTCTTTCTTGGTCAGTGTGAGTCGATTTGGCTGGTTCTCTGCAGTCCCCACCCCTTTGGCTGGGAAGGACGTACAGCAGGGCGGACTCCCACAGGGGCTAAATTTCAGTCTGGGGGGGCGTGCCAGGCTGTGGAAACCCCAGAGAAAAACCCTTTGTGAAGACAAGGTGCAGAATGGCGGGCTGCCGCAGGATCGGGAGCCCGTGACTTCCTTCACTCACCTGCCTGGGATCCCCCCGATGCAGGGGCCGGGGAGGGGGACAGAAGTTTGTCGTGGGTCCTGCCTTTAGGACATTCAGCGTCAATCTGGGGCCACAATCGAGAAAGTTGGTACCACTGGAAGGCCAGTCACGTTTCAGTGGCCTGCAGGTTGCTCCTGGCTGCTGGCATTTATTGAGCATTTACTGTGTACCAGGCTCTGCATACATGTGTTCACAGACTCAAATGCTCAACCCTGGGGCAGCTGGGGGAAGGATAACAGTAAATATCAGGGCCCATGGGCCGAACCGGGGCTGCAGCTTATTTTTAAAAAGAGCTAAGGGAGGTTTGGACATTTTTGAAGGGTGATTTAAGAAACCAAAAACCCAAAGAAGAATATTCACCGAGACCATAGTGTCCTGCAAAACCGAAAATATTGGCTCTGACCCCGACAGAAGCAGCCCACGGCCCCCAGGGTCCGTGAATGAAGCGGGCAGGGGTGGGAGGGGACGTGGAGCCGCCCCCCCGACCCCCCGGGCTGCCAGACCCGCCACAGCTTCAAGAGAAAGGAACAGCCCTTCTCTGTGTCCATGTTTGTTTTGATGGTGGCACGTCCTGGTCGCTCAGGCCAGGTCGAGTACACTTTCTGGACCGTGTGGCCAGTTAGCCTGACAGGTGTGGCCCTGGCTGTGTGTTACCGCTAGTCCTTAGAACAGTCCTGGCAGGTCAGGGACTCCAGTCCTGTGTTATTCATGGAAAACAGAGGTGGGAGGGCTCCACCAGGCGACGTGCTGGCAGGCGGCAGAGCTGGCTTTGGCGTTCGCGGCTCTTGGACCCGCTGTCTTACTGCAGAGTGGTTCAGCGACAAAAGGTGGTCAGGATTCCACTGATCTGTGCATAACAGGGACCCAGAGTAGCAATGGCTTAAACAAGGTGGCCTTTTCTTTCTTCTGCTCTTATGCTGAAGTCTGGAGGCTGGCAGACAGGGCTTGTGTGCAGGCTCTGCTTCAGGACGTCCTCGGACGGACCCAGGTCCTGCCAGCTAACCCCTCTCTGCCGTTCCTTGGCTGTGTTCTTGTCATCGAGGATCAATGTGGCAGCTAGAGTCCAGCCATTGCACCCTGCTTTCCAGACAGCGGAGTAAAGGAAGGGACAGAGTGCCAAGGGCACAGGCCAGGTGTCTGGTGAGGAAGATTCCCAGAAGCTGGCTCTGGGTGCGTCTGCTTCCATCTCATTGGCTAGAATGCAGTCACATGGCCACTACCAGCTGCAAAGGAAGCTGGGAAATGTAGTTTTTTAGTCTAAGGGACCATGTGCTCAGCTAATGTCAGGGTTTCTCTTTCTGGGAGAAAGGGAGAATGGACACTGGGAGACGGTAGCCTTGGCCACAGTGGGGAGGCTGAGGACGTAGCCAGAGTGTTTGGAGGGATATTCCTGGTCTGTGGAAAGGTGCTTACATGGGTGGGGGTGAGGACAGCAGCCTGGCCTGGAGCAGAGGGGTCCCTCTTAGGAGTGGAGCAGCAGCCAAGGGGAGTTGTGACAAGGTTGGGCACGAGTCACATTATACAAGTGACAGGGCCTTTTCCTGTATATGGTCAGGTGTTGCCTGCCTGACATGATAAAAATGGTATTTCTGAAGATTCTTCCAGCAGCACATTATGGTGTAGACAGGAGCAGGGAGCGAGAAGCCTGTGGAAGCTTCCAGACTAGAGAACACAACAGGCATGTAACCGAGTAGTTTCACCTTAGCCTGCCTCAGAAGCGTGTCGGAGGGCCAGCAGTTGTGTTATGGGACAAGAAGTGAATTCTGCCCAGGGCCTTGGGGACAGAGTGGCAGAGGCCTTGACCCGTGGCCGGGTGTCGTGGGTGACCTGCCTGCAGGGTTTGCTTGGTTATGTGGTGAAAATAAAAGTAGACTCCTGATATTTTTTTAATCGGGTGATTTCACACCAAAATCTGACTTTGTGCTTGTGAAAAATTAGAAGAGCTGGCAACCCTGGGCCTGTAGCCCTGAAGCTGTGCTGGCTAGTGGTGCCGCCTTCAGAAGGGGCATGCCACCCCAGCTGGCCAGCGTCCCCTCCCTGCTTGCCGCCACCCTGACACAGAGGCCTCTCGCCAGTGGCCATTCGTCCTCTGACTTGTGGTGTCTCATATCTTAAAATAGAAAGGCATGTCTGTGAACCACCAGGTCCTGAGCTGGCCTGGCTGCCAGTCCTGGGCCCCGCCCCTGCCACCTCCAGGCCCCTCCCCTTTCTCACCTCCACCTGCGCCCCCGAGGCTCCCAGCCCCTCACTGGCAATTGGGAGATCCAGAAGTTCTGATGAGTGGACTCGCTACTCATTTGATAGCAAAATTTAGCTCTTCAGTCAGCGGAATCCCACCCGAGCTGCTGCGCGGGGCTCCTCGTAATTCTGCGTACCCAGTGTCATAGGACAGTCAACACACTTCATACAAGAGCGGGCTTGGTTTCAGGGGTTGCCCGTGCTCTGTGGGGATAACTTGCCTTCTCTGTACCTTGTTGCCTCTGTAAAAATCCAGAAGGTTCGTTTCTGAAACACCCTGGGCCCGTGTCTTTCAGGTACGGGGAGCCCCGTTGGGGTTGTTGCAGGCCCATCTGTGAGATCGCAGGTGGAAAGGGGCTGGTGCCTGGCGGGCAGGCGCGGGCACGACATGTGGGGGTCTGGACGAGGTGGGCGTGCAGGGTCTTTTGCCTGAAGGAGGAGTGTGGCGTGAGCTCATACATGATTGTAGGTGCCAGGCCTTGGCCCAGGTCAGATGGTGCAGAGTTGGGGAGCCCAGGAGCCCTTGGTGGCGGTGAGGGAACTGTGTCTGGATCTGCTCAGGAACCGGGGAGATGCCCATCCCAGGAGGACAGGTGGAGGGCCAGGCCTGGGCCAGGCGGAGCTGCTCCAGGTGCGGGGGTCAGGCACCTCAGAGCAAGGGCTCTTAACCTGAAGTTGTGGACGGCCCTCGGGGGTCCCATGAGCCCCTGAAATTGTATGCAGTTTTGCATAGGACAAAAGTCGGTGGCTATGACCTCGGACGAGCTCCCTTGGTTGTAGAAAAGGGATGACAGTGGCCCCTCTCTGGAGGGAGCACGTAGGATGCTTCCCTCTGTGTGTCTGGCTCCGTGTGCACCCTGTAAACTGTGCGTGGCGTTGCTGTTGGTTCTCTATGCGTTTTTCTGGGGAATGGCTCCCCCACTTTTTTGTTGTTGTTATGGAAACCATTTTAATGCTAGGAAAATGTTTTCACCAGCTGTCTAGGGAGGCTCTAGGGCCTGGCCCTCATCCCACGGGACCTGGGGCCCCTGGGCTGCTACTCACCGAGCCGTAGCCCCCCCGAAGAAGATCCCCCACCTTTGATTCCCCTCGGAGGGCTCTCTGAGCGGAGCAGGGCTGACAGCTCTGGAGGACAGCGCCAGGTTGTGGGGTGAAGTGGATGCCCCGGCTTGTAAGGGGCGGGGGTGGTTGGTGAGCGAGGCGGGGCCTGGATGGGCTTTGAAAGGGCAGGAGTGAGAGGAAGGTCAGAGCGAGCTAGAGAGCCAAGGGGAGGTCAGAGGGTTCTCATCAGCAGGGGCAGCCCCCTTGGAGGGCTGGGCTGGGGGAGAGGACATGGCCAGATGGCAGGTCTGGGGGAGGATGGGGAGCCGGCCTCAGCCAGGGCAGCAGGGCCCACCATCAGTTCTTCAAGGATGGGGAGACCCGACCCCGCTTTTCATTCATTCATCTGGAAACACGGGTGGAGAGTGGACTTGCATCTTTTTATTGCGGTGGATGCCTCTCCTCTGACTTGAAACAGCACAGCTTTGCTGAGCGTCTGCCGGGTGCCAGAGACTGTTTTAGGAGCAGGGGATACAGTGACACTGGAGACGAGCACAGGGTCCCCCATTTATGGAGGGGAAGAGGTGTGACTGGCCTTGTCAGCAGTCACCTGAACACCTAGTGCTTAGTGGTAGGAGCTGAGGCTTGAGGATGCTGGGGGAGGGGTGGGAGAGGGGGAGGACGGGGTGGGAGGTGGTCAGAGGTGGCCCCCCGCTCAGGGTCGGGCATTGGAGCCTCCAGGAGAAGGCACAGTGGGGCCTGGGGCCAAGTCCCACCTCCATGCCTCACCATCTGCGTGTCCTCTCTGTGCCTCAGTTTCCTCGACTGTCAAACAAGGGTCTTGATAGCATCTACCTTGGAGAGTCATCGTGAGTTGTGAGCTAGTGGAAGTAAAGTGCTTAAAATAATGTCCCCTGGCCGGCAGGCGGGCAGAGCCGCTCCTGGAGTGAGCCTGTGGGCCCAGCGCAGTCAAGGGCAGCCAGCGGCCAGCGGGGCTGGAGCAGGGCGGCCCGGAGGAGGGGCGGCCTGGCCCCAGCAATGGGCTTGGCCTGTATTCCAGGGTCTTGGGGAGGGAGGTGACACCTGTGGTTGTGTCCCGGCTCAAGCCCACATCTGTCCCCTCTCCTTTCCTAGCGGGGTGATCCTGGGTGAATGACTTCGTCTCCCGACTCTTAGCTTCCTTGGCAGTGGGGGGGTCCATGGAGGGTCTTAGCTGGTGCCAGGTGGCCTTGGCGAGGGCGGACACCTGTGCCTGGACTGTGGGCACAGCCCTGCACAAGTCAGGTGCGATCCCCACCCCAGCACACTCCTGGTCTTGGGGAGCAGAGAGGAGGCGGCCGCAGAACCCCGTGGCGCCCCTGGACGGGCAGTGACCCGGAGGCAGCAAGGAGAGGGTGGCAGCCGTGGAGCTAAGCGGGGACAGGAGGCCCTCCGCCAGAGAGAGAGTTGAGGGGGAAGGAGGGAAGCTGTGGGGACAAGTAGGCAGTGGCTCAGCTGGGGTGCCAGCCTGCTCCTGGGGCAGCTGGGGTCGGCAGTGTCTCTGGGTCGGCCCTCCTGCTGTCCTGGTCCCCGTCTCTCCGGCAGGCCGAGGGACAGGCACTTGGCATTCCATGGCTGGAGTGTCTTCTGTTCCTCCTCCCAGAGCACAGCAGCCCTCTGTGGGGCAGAAGCTGCTGGAGGTCAGGAGCAGCCTGGGCTGTGGGGCCTGGCCCTGACTTGACCTTGTGACCCTGGCTGAGTGACCCTGCTTCTCACTTCAGTTTCCTCCTGGCGGTCTTGAGGGCGAGTGTTGGCCCAGCGCACACAATGGTGACAGGCACACGGTGTGATGTGTCATTGGTCTCCTGAACTGCTGTGAGGTCTGGAAGGGAAGATGTGGCCCAGGGCAGGGGCTGATCCTAAACCCTGGGACAGGTTCTGGTGCAGCTGGGGAGGGTACTAAGGTGGCCTCCAGAGAGCCTGCCCGAGCCTCCTCTGGTCCCGGATGACTCAGGAGGGAGCCCCTGCGGCTTTGTGCGGTGGCCCTCCCGTTGTCTCACTTCCGGGACTTGCTTGGGAAGCTTGAGGGTCAGGGTCCCGGTAACAGTGCAGGGCTGGGCCCTTGGCACCCTTGCCATTGACCTGAGAAACACGGCACCTGCCAGGATGCTTGTCACGCTTTGCAGCTCTGACTTCTGGTTGAAGAGTCGGAGTCCCCGACTTCCCCACCTCCCTTTGTTCCCCGAAAACCAGTTGCGCAGGGAGACAATTGAGCCCAGGCTCCACCCAGGCCTGCAGGCGTTGGATGTGGGGACTCTGGCTCCCATGTGTCTCCTCTGGTGGGTTATTCTTCTGATGACTTATTTATTTCAATCGCTGCTTTGTCAGCACGCACCGATGCGCAGGTCGTAGGTGTGCCGTTTGGTGCATTTGACAATTGTGTCCCCCTGCGTAACTGCCACCCAAAGCCAGACCTAGAACTCGTCCCGTGGCCTCTGGTAGTTTTTGTCCCATCAGGCCGGTCTGTCCCCTCTGCCAGGCGGAACATTCTCAAAAACAGGTCCAGACTGGTCAAGGTGGGGGGGCTGTCTCCTCCCCACCCCCGTCCTTGCACAGAGGGGAGAGCCCCCTTTATGCCCTCTTTTTGTCTGTCTCTTTTAAGCGATTCATCACCCACGGCTTTGGCAAGAGTGGCTCGGGGCTGTTTTTCTTTAAGATCCTTGCTGGCTTTGCTCCCCCGCTAATTGTGTTCTGTGGCTGGAGGTGGGATGCGGTGCCCGTGTCGGAACAGAGTGGTTTTACGTTCGGAAAGCTGCCCCACAGCGCAGCACGGGGAGACGGGGGTGGGGGGGGTTGGGGGGGATGGAGGCAGGACCCTGGCTGATCGGTGCTCTAATGAAAAAGGGTGCTCTTGTGACCCCTGCCCCCCCTCCCCCCCCGGGCATGGGAATAAATAATCAAAGACAGACTGGGGGGCCTCTTACAGACCCAAGAGGGACATTCCAGAGAATTTGCCACATTCTTCTGTGAGCTGGAGGGGAGAGCAGAGGCAGGCCGAACTTCCAGACTTTCCACGTGTGCCCTGGGGGGTCCCCCGTCCTCTCAGAGCCTGGCTCTAGTTGGAGCCCTTGATGTGACCGGAGGTTGGTCCCTATGTGGGATGAGCCCCGGGGGCAGGCACGCTGGCTCTGAGTCCCCTCGCACACCCCCCCACCCCTATGCCCTGGTTATTACCGCCTGCAGGGCTGACCGTCACTGCTGTTCCCTGAGCGAGCGTGTGCCTGGGGCGCCGTGCCAGGCTTTACGTTCATTCACTCGCCTGCCCATCCCAGCAGCCCCGAGGGGCACCTGGCCGCTGCGCACAGTTGGCACAAGGGCGCTCGGTGGAGGTGCCAGTCGGGGTGGGACCAGCCCGTTCTCTGCCACCCAAGCCATGCACGCCCCGCGGGGAGGCGCAGTGGCTCCAGCTCCCTGCCCATTTTATAAGCGAGGAAACAGGCGCTGAGAGGTGGGTGGCAGAATCGCGATGCCAACCCTGTGGGCTCTGGGCCTCCACTCAGCCCTGCCGAGGGGTCAGTGCTGTAAACGGAGATTCAGCCCCTGGCGTGGGGAGGCGCCCACCCCCAGCCCCTCTGGTCCTTGTCCTGTATCAGGGCAGTGACGCTGCTGGCCTCCTCTGGAACCCAAAGCCAGTCTTTCCTCATTCCTGTCTGGTTGCTGATTCCCTTCTGGTCCCCTCCCGCCTGTGCCACATCTGGAGTCACATCTGGTGCGCCCGTCCTCCTAACTCAAACATCCTGTTCTCCGAGGCCGGCCTCGGGCACAGAGGGGCTCCCGGAGCCCCAGGGGCCTGGCGGAGGCCCTTCCGGCAGCACCGCAGCCACAGGACATCCTGTGTCACCTCTGGGCCAGTGGTCAAAACTTTTCTGTGAAGATGGGCCCCAGGTCAGCCTCAGCCCCCAGGCTGGTTTCCTGCATCACTCGGTCTCCACCGAGGCTGACCCTGCCCCGTCCCCCCACCTCTTCCCGTGTGGGCTCTCTGAAGCCACCCTGGTCCCCAGGTTGAGGCCCCTCAGCTGGCCGAGGGCAGCCCCATCCTGGGAGCCACGTTCGAGATGCTCAGACCTGTGAACAGCTCTGCTTTCGGCACTGAGCAGTGCAGGAGCCAGAGATGGAGGGACCAACTGGTTGCTCTGAGGCTGGGTCCCCCTGCACAGCCTGGGGTCCTCCTGCTGCTCCCGGACATGCCTCATTCCAACCCGGCCCCCCAGGCCTCGCGAAGCGTCCCCTCTGCCTGGGGCCTCCCTTGCCCGCCTCGGCTTGCTCAGCTCCTGCCATGTGTCGCGGGTGATGGGGACCCTGCTGACAATCAGAGCAGAATCAGCACCTCCCTGTGGTGGTGAGGCTCACCGGGACGCGCCTGCCAGCCGTGTCAGCCAGCCAGGCCTGGCTGTGCCCGGGCCCAGAGCCCACATCCTGCCCAGCGCCCTAGTGCAGCCCTGACAGCCTCCTGG
The DNA here is from genome assembly GCF_021613505.1 of Equus quagga. Classification (NCBI taxonomy): domain Eukaryota; kingdom Metazoa; phylum Chordata; class Mammalia; order Perissodactyla; family Equidae; genus Equus; species Equus quagga. The sequence goes on along the minus strand of NC_060280.1, from coordinate 88,299,711 downwards.
GCCCAGCTCTCCTCCCGAAGGCTGGGGCACAATCTGCCCCAAGCTGCCGGCTCCCCAGGCTTAGCTGCTCCCAGCATGTCGGCTCTGTGTGCCTCAGTTTCCCCTCTTGAAACCGAGCTAAGTGTGCCCTGGAAGGTGGCCGGGAGCATTGTACAGCATTAGCTGTTTGCTTCAAAGTCACGGCCAGAGAAGAAAGACCGGGTGATGGAGGCCAGTGGGGCGGCCGGTTTGTTGCCCGCCCCCCATGATTATCCGCTAAGCTCCCCGTGCAGGGCGAGGCCCCGACACATCTGCTGGCCCTTTTGTGGCTCACAAAGGCCCGGGCTGCGCTCATTAGCATGGCGGGGAGCATTTGCATGTAACAGCTCCCGCCCAGCCGGCGCCCCCAGTAGGCTTTCCAGCAAAGCCAGGCCTTCTTTGTCTGGTCCACCTGTCCTCGGGGTTGCCCTTCCGCACACCCCACAGTTCGACTCATCCTCAGGCCCCTCCAGACCAGGCCTGCAGGACCCGAAGCCTTCAATCCCCTAAGGCAGAGCCAGCCTCCTTGTCCCCCATGGTCCCCCACGGAGAGGCCCCCTGCAGGATACCCCCCAGCCTCTGCTCCCGAAGCCATTGCTGATTTATGAGCTCTGGGGCTCTCCAGTGCAGGAGGGGGCCAGCCCTCCTCCAGCCTGGGGTCAGCCCCGGGGTTGCGCAGAGGGCCTGCCTGGCCGTTCCCGGGGTGCCACCCCCAGAAGCAGCTCCAGCTGGCTTCCAAGTTCAGGTCCTGCAGTAGGCAGGCAGGCCTGTGGCCCCAGTTGTGCTAGGGACCTTCCCCAGATACCAACAGGAAACCCTGGAGGGGTCCCTGCCCCCCCAGATGGCTGCCTGGCTACCTCTGGGACTGGGGGCCTCTTCCATCCTCGGCCCTGCCCCCCCCCTCGTGTCCTGTCACCCTGTCACTGGGTGACTTTGGAAATGACTCGTCCTCCTGGGAAACCTGTATTCGCAGGGCCCCTTTTAAAGTAGATTGAACTTTTTGACTTTGTGAGCTGCCCGTAAATTGCCAACCCGGAACCCCAATGTGCCAGCAGAGGCAGCTGGCTGTGGAGCTGTTGTGAAATAGTTTTAAAGGAATGAAGGGTAGAGTGGCGAAGGCCTGTGCGCTGCCACCCCCACCTTCAGAAATAAAACATTGCCCAGAGAACGCTGCCCCCTCCCAGCTCGTCTCCCCTAGGGGGGGTCCCGTGTTCCACCCGCTGGTGCTCCGCCTTCAGAAGGGGCCGTTTTGAGGCGACGTGAAGACCCAGCCAGGACCCTTTGGAGCCCAAAACAAGACATTCCCAAGAGCTGTGGGAAGCTGGTGGCTCTCCAGCTGGGCCAGATGGCTCCTCCTGGGTCCCTGAGGCCCCCGAGAGCCTTCTAGTTGTGTTGGTCCAGTTGTCAGCTGGGGGACAGGGCCAGACTCCCAGTCTGGGTCCAGTGTGGCCTTGTGTCCAGAATTCTCTCCAGGACTCCTCTCTCGGTCTTCGCCTCTGGCTGGGGTGCCTTGCGGAGATGGGGGCCCTGTGCGCTCATGGCTCTTGGGCTGGCCCCGCGGTGTGTCAGGTCTTATGACAGGACTGAACGATGCGTTATTATTTTGTTTTTCTAGACAGGGAAGAGGAGGCTGGGGGCTGGGGGGTGAGGGCCCAGGTGGCAGAGCCTGGATTCACTCTGAGAGCCGTACCTCCCCCTTCCCGGTGGCCTCCCCACAGGACAGGGCTTTCCCGGGTGACAGCTGCCTGGAATGTGGACTTGTGCTGCCCCGGGCTTGAAGAAACCTGAGCCACTGGTGGCCCTGGGAACCCTGGCCTGGCTGTCTGCCCCTCCTCCATCACACCCACTGCGGGGGCGGGGTGGGTGCGGGCCTGCTCTGGGAGAGAGCGTGTCCTCCATCCCAGCCCTCGGAGGGTCCTTTGGTCACAGAGCCTCCCCAGCAGAGGACAGGCATGTTGCCACCACCCTCCACCATCCAGCAGGGTTGGGGGGGCACCTAGTCAGACCTGCTCACTAGGAGGACCAGATGGCCTGAGTAGACCCCAGGCCTCGCCCGTCCCGAGGGCCTTTTGTCTGGTTATCTTTCGTGTACAGGGCAGAAGTGCAAACCCCGCAGGAGGGTGTAACATGGAAGTCCGTGTCTTCCTCCCTCCGGATCCCGGCCTGTCCCCGACCCCGCTGGTCCTCTGGTGTGACCTTCCTGCACAGTTTTTTCAGGCATGCGTGCATCAATCTCTCCCCAGGAGCCCACCGGGCTCTGAGTTCTGCAGTTTGCACAGTGGGAGAGGAGCATGCCCACCGAGAAGGACCTTCCAGGGGCAGCCACCCAAGTCATTTTATTGTGTTTCTTTCTAGACAAGCCTCAGGCACACAGTGCGCCTGGCCCCTCCCCGGCCTCTGTCGCTTTTGTGCCTGTTGTGCATATGTTCTGTCCCTAGCAGCGGGGCAGTCGGTGTCTTCACCGGCCGCACCTTCATTTGCTCCTTCGCAGGGGATGTAGGTTTTCTGCCACTGTGAGGGGTCCTGTGTCTGCGTATGACCTTTACAAGCAGAGCTGTAGGGTAAGACCCCGCAAGGGGATTTCTGGGCGGAGGTCTGACCGACCGATTGCCCGGAAGAGGTGCCACAGTACACGGGCTCAGGGGCTTGTCAGGGGCTGGGATTCACCTGGCCAGGGCCGGGCAGAGGAGCCCAGGGTGACCTCATGGTCACCCAGTACCCGGGGCTGGGCAGTGTGTGGCAGCTGCTGCCCGGAGCATCTCCCAGGACAGCGCAGGAGCAGCCGGCTCGGGTTACACCGGCGAGGGAGGCCAGGCGGGGTGAGGATTCCCGGGGTGGGAGTCTCTTCTGACACGGAGACTGGCCTTGATCTGAGGACGGGGACAGTGGCTGCTCCCGGTCCCCAAGTACTCAGTACACTTCCTGCTGCCTCCGTTATCTCCGGGGACCCTCACGGCAGCGAGGGGTCTGGTCCCTGTTTCCCAGACGGGCTCTTGAGCTCAGGGGTGAAGGCAGTCCCTCTGCGTGGGTGTGTCCTCTCAGCCCCGGGGCTGTGTCATGACCGCCATTGGACAGATGAGGAAACCGAGACCCAGGGCCACACAGCTGAAGAAGGGCAGGTGTGGCCTTCCTGGAGGCCCATCATCCAGCCCCTGGCCTGCCTGGCCTGCCTGCTGGGTCAGCCGGGATGCTCTCTTCCCTGTCCTGGCCCCCGGGGCGCACGCCTCACAGGGACAGAGGAAGCTTCCTGCGCAGAGTTTACAACACGTTGCCACCCAGGGCAGTGGGGCCTGTGCCTCGGGGAGACGGGCCCTTCCCAGAGGGCAAGCCCTCTATCCCCCAGGGCCTGGCTCTACTTGGATGTCACCGTCTCCCCGGGGCAGTCTGTCGCCCCCATGCTCCCGAGTTCCCTCCTTCCAGCTCTTGTCACCCTGCAGTCTGGTCGCTGCTTGGCTCCAGAGCCCACATTCGGCACACAGCTGCCCGGGGAGCCGATGGCCCCGAGCAGAGGATGCCGCTGGGTGGGCAGAGGGAAGCATCTAGATCTTTCCATGCCTCGTCCTCCGCTTCACCTGACCCTCCTCTCTCCCGTGGAATATTTTCCTCTGGAAGCTGAGCAGCCGTGTTTTATTTGGCGGTAGGAGGCGACTGAGTAAGAGACCTCCCATTCGCACGAGCGCTTTGACTCCCCCCAGGTCTGCCAAGATAAATAGCTTTCATTACTCCTCCTTTGGTGGCACTGCTTGTTTTCCCGCCAGAGAGGCAAGGACTTGAAATGTGGCCTTTTTTTTTCCTTTTCCCTCCGGAGCCGGGGGTTCCTTTCCCGTCAGGCCCTCCACCTCTGCTCCCCACGAGGCCAGGAGCGGCTCTCACCCTGCGCGAGGATGGAAGGCTCCGCGGGAGGAGAGTTTGCCTCCAGCGTTTGTCCTTTTCCACTGAGCCCTTCTGACCCAGGTCTGCCCGGCCTGAAGGGCCCTTGTTTTGTTCTTTCCAGAAGCGAGGGGGAACGGTAGCGTGCGGCGCCCCCCGGTGCCCAGCACCTTGAGTAGTTAGTGACCTTCCCTAGGGCACCACGCCGTCAGGGCCTGCGCAGCTGGAGCCCTGCTGGCTGCCTCCTGCTTGTAGGGGAGGGGCTGGCCTCCCATACCTCAGGCCCCGAGGCTGCCATGTGGGTCAGCATCCCACAGGTGCGGGCCGCATGCAGAGCCCTCTTCTGTGCCTCACCTGGTCATCGGGGGGCGAGAAGGGCGGGTGCTGGAGGACCTCCTGGAGGAGGTGACAGGGACGCAGGAGAAGAGGGGAAGGGTGTTCCGGGTCTCAGGAGCCACAGAGCCTGGAGAGACATCCTCTGTCCGTGGTCTCGGGGCATGGCGAAGTCGATGTGGCTTGGCTAGAGAGATGACAGGGGCATGACAAGGCTGCAGACATTGGCAGGGAGCTCCTGAACCCTCTAAGGAGTTTAGACTTGTTCCAGAAGGCTCTGGGAAACCATGGAGGGGTGTGAGCAGGTGGGAGACCGCAGCAGACACTGTGGCTGGGAGGTGACTGGAGGCTCGGCGCATCCCCTCGGACCATCTGGTCAGGGCCTGAGACAGGGCGCCCTGTGTCCACCTCTCTGAGTCAGCCAGCTCTGCTGAGCCCACCTGGGTGCCCGGCCCAGGTCAGGCCCAGCAGTGGGGTGGCGAGCAGGGCGTTTCCTTCAAGCCTGGGACCTGGGAGCCCCTGTGCCTCAGGGTCCCCCAGTTCTGTTGTCCTGGATCCCATGGGCAGGAGGGGATGGTGGGGGGCTGGTTCTGTGTGGGTGGGGAGCAGGCAGTCTGTCCCCAAGAGGCGCCTGTGTCCCAGCCTCACTCGTCTGCTGCCTGCCCTGTCTCCGTCGCCTGCCTGTCACCCAGCACCCTCCTGTCACCCAGTACGGGGGTCCCACAGAGTGCTGCCTGTGGCTGTGGGGCAGACTCCCAGCCCCGCTGTTCCCATTGCTCCCTCCTCCCTCCTGGGCCCCTCCAGGGCAACGCTCCTCCTGCGTGTCGCCCTTACTCTCAGTTCTCACGCAGAACACTTGCTGTCACCAGGCGCTGGGGGCGTCCCCACACCACGCGCTTGTCTGACGCCAGCTGGGTGTCCTACGGTTCCGCTCAGTGCTGACACTAGCTGGAGAGGCCGTCGGATCCTGCAGTCGAGGGCTTAGTCCCGCAGGACCATCCCCCACCCCCACTGATCGCAAGTCTGGGTTGTCACCTGTGCTTCTGAGCAACCTGCAGTGGTTGAGGGTTGAGGGGGCTCGTTGTGAGTCACAAAAGACACCTGCATGGCTCTTAGCAGGAAATTCCCCGAGTTTTAGGAGCTCCGTGCCGGGAATTGGGATGAAGACCGAATACCTATTTTTTATTATAAATGTGAATATCACAGCCCCCTTTTCCCTCTACCTTCCACGTGCTGTTCCCTCTCACTGGAGAGTTTGTTCCTGGTCTCTCCCCCGGGCTGGGTCAGGTGCCATCTCGAGCCCCCTGCAGTGTCCGTGTTCCCCTGGCTCCGTGCCCCTAACCTGGGGATCCTTGTCACTCGGGCCACCCGGCTGTTCCCGCCTCCCCTGGGCTGGGGAGGGCGTCTCCGCTTCCCGGTGTCCGGTGAGCACATGAGGAAGCGCGTGCGGAGGGAGCTTCGTGCCCTCCTCTCTGCACCTGTGGTTCCAGATGCCTCGGCCGCGTTGGTAAGCGAAGTTTTACTGGCAGTCAGCCGCGCTCACTCCTTTACTTATTGTCTCTGGCAGAGTTGAGTCGTGGTAGCAGAGATTATATGGCCTGCAAAGCCAAATATAGTTACCTTCTGGTCCTTTACAGAGAAAGTTGGCCATCCCCACTCCTGGAAGCACAGAGAGGTTGTCCAGCACGTTACTTAGGAGCCCAAACCCTGGAGCAGTCAGCTCGGCCACTCACTCACTGTGTGACCTTGAGTGAAACACCTAACCTCTCTGAGCCCCGGTTCCTCGAGCCAGCAGGGCGGTAACAGTAGATACTCCCAGGGGTGCTATGAGGAGTCAGGGGAAAGCGCAGGAACAGAGCCTGGCCCTGGAAAGTGCTGGTCCTCGTGGTCTGACATCTCAGCCCCATCCCAGGCTCAGCGGAGTGTGGGCGGGTGCCGGGCCCAGCTCCCCATGGGGACTGGGGTTCATGACATGGGTGCTCGGGAGCCTTGCTTCCCGGGAGCAAGCCAGGTGGGGTGGTTTCCTGTCCTCCCGGGGTCCCAAGCACTGCTCACCCTGCAGGGTTGGCCCTGGCCGTGGTGGCCCTTCACCCCCCACCCAGAGCCTCTGCAGGACAGACTGGCAGCATGGCGGGTGGGAGGCCAGCTCGCGGCACCCGGCAGGGTCTGGAAGTGGGGTAGACAGTCCTGGCGTGATGGATGCTCCCAGTCTGGAGTCCTTTTCTCCCTGCCCCCCATTTGGACCCTGCCTCAGGAGAGCCTCTGCTCTGCCCACCTCCAGCCTGTGCGTCCTGCTGCAGAGAGAGGAACCGGGAGCCTGGCACAGCCTCTGGCCCACAACCCCCTTCGAGGTCCAGTGGCCCGCCAGCCCCTCTCTGCTGCCTGGTTCCCTGGGCCGGCTGTGTGTCCACAGCTCCTGACACGCTGGCTGCCAGAATAGGGGGGGTGCTCTCTGGTTGGTTCCTGGAGGCCGGACACAGTCAAGTTCCCGCCTCTTCAGGGTCACCCATTGATGGCTGAATGTCATGGTGACTTGAGAGGGAGGGGCCCGCCTTCCAGGCTGCCAGGCGGTTTCCTGGCCCCCAGGGCCGCGCTGCTGGGGGGACCTGACCACCACTGCTGGGTCCAGGCCCTGTGGGGTCTGGGCCCTAGGCACTTTCTGGGGGGCAAGCTCTCTCCCCTGGGAGCCATCCGCAGCCAGGAGGTGGGGTGTGCATCCCAGCTCTGCCCGGCCTCGGGGGCCCCAGGCCACTGAGTGAGCAGAGCCCTGTGCGTGCTGTCCACTGGCAGATAGGGGCACCACCGCCCTTTGTCCTGAGAGCTCGTGCTGGCAAAAGGGGGGACGGCGGGAGGGAACAGCATGTGCAAAGGCCGGAGCTGGCCCGCGGGGAAGGGCTGGGGAGGGGAGAGACTGATGAGCGAGGAGTACGGTCGTGCCAGGCCTGCACTGCCAGCCCCAGAGCTTGGGCTTCTCTTGAAGCTTTGAAAAGCTCTAGGAATGTGGTCCAGCTTTTCATTTTGGTTTGTCAGATATTTACCAAGCGTCTCCTGGGTGCCCGGGGCTGGCCTGGGGGTGGCATAGCCGTGACTCTTAGGAAAGCCTGCCTCCTTGGGTGGTGGGTGCCCCTGCCGTGATTGGACGGGTCAGGTCACCCTCGGCGCTGGCCTCCCTGGCCTGAGCCCAACCTCTCTGGACGCAGCCAGCCTGCGCTCGGCCACAGGTTCTTGTGGTCGCCTGCCCGGCGCCAGGTGGCAGGGGGCGCCCAGGGCAACTGGTTGGGTTGCCAGGCTGCTTCGTAAACAGAGGCCTTCTCTGGTCTCACTGTCACCCTGGCGCAGCCAACAGATCGGCTTTATCTCCTGCCCCAGGAGGGGTGTGGGCATGGCCACCATGCCAGGGTGTGGGGTCCCTTCCTGGGACCTGCTTATTGTTGGACTTGGCAGCCCCTTATCTTGGGTCCCCTGTGGGTGAGCCTGGGGCCGTAGTGGCCAGGACACGCTTCCCTCCCATCCGTGGCCAGGAGGGTGACCGTGCCCCGCTGTGGCCCAGGAGCCCTCCTCCACGGCCTGGCCCCGGCCCAGTGCTCAGACTACACAGGCGGAGAGCGAGGCCGCGGTGCACAGCCTGAGGCCCCTCAGCTCCAGATTCACACATCGAACGGTGATCTTTGTCTATTGAGATAAAATTTACATAGTGTTAAACAAACCCGCGCAGGGTGTGTAATTAAGTGCTGTTTGGTGCGCTCACAGTATTGCGTAACCGTCACCTCTGTCCTGTTCCAAAACATGTCGTCACCCCAAAAGGAGACCTTGTATCCATGAAGCAATCGCTCCCATTCTCCCTCCCCTAACCCCTGGCAGCCACCAATTTGCTTTCTGTCTCTGTGGACTTACCAATTTCTTGATGTTTCATTTAAGTGGGATCACAAATGTGTGACCTCTTGTGTCTGACTTCTCTCCCTTGGCGGCGTGTTTCTGAGGTCCGTGCACGTGGTAGCGAGCGTCAGGACTGCCTGCCTTTCTGTGGCTGAATTGTATGCCCTTGTATGGATTTACCACGTTTGGTTTAGCCGCTCCTCGGCTGGTGGGCATCTGAGTTGCTTCTACTTTTCGGCTCTTGTGAACATCACTGCTTTGAGTATTTGCATACGAGTGTGTGTTGAGTACCTGCTTTCAGTTCTTTGGGTCTGTACCTCGGTGTGGGGTTGCTGAGTCAAACGGTAATTCTATGTTTAACTTTTGAAGAACCACCTGTTTTCCATGCCGGCTGCACCATTTTACATTCCCACCAGCAGGGTGTGAAGGTTCCGATTTCCCTCTCACCGACACTTGTTCTTTTCCCCTTTTTGGTTTTAAATTACAGCCATGGTGGTGGGTGTGCAGTGGTAGCTCACTGAGGTTTTGATTTGCATTTCCCTGCTGATTAGCGATGGTGAGCATCTTCTCACGTGCTTCTCGGCCATCTGTGTGTCTTCTTTGGAAAAATGTCGGTTGAAGTCCTCTGCCCCTTGTTGTCGAGGAAGATTCGTCCTGAGCTAGCATCTGTGCCAGTCTTCCTCTATTTTTTATATGTGGGTTACCGCCACAGTGTGGCTGAGGAGTGGTGTAGGTCCGTGCCTGGGATCCGAACCCGTGAACCTGGGCCGCTGAAGCAGAGTGCCCCGAACCCAACCTCTACGCCACGGGACCAGCCCCCTTAGCCCCTTTTTGACTCGAGCTGTTTATCTTTTTTGTTGTTAAGAGTTCTTTATATATTCCAGACGCTAGATCCTTCTCAGGTATGTGCTTTGCAAACATTTTCCACCGTCCAGTAGGTTTTTTCACTTTCTTGATAGTGTCCTTTGATGCACAAAAGTTTTTGATTTTGGTGAAATCCAATTTATCGAGTTTTTGTTTTGATACTCTTGCTTTGGGTGTCGAATCTAGGAGTCCTTTGCTAAACCCACTGTCCTGAAGATTTGCCCCTGTGCTTTCTTCTCGGAGTTCTACAGTTGCTGCTCATACATTTAGGTCCCGACCCGTTTGAGTTGGGTTGTGTGTGTGGTGTGAGGTAGGGGTCCCTGCAGAAGCACGTGGAGAGCGCTCGTCCCAGCACCAGCTGTGGGAGAGAATATTTTCTCCCTGTTGGATGCTCTTGGCACCCTTGTTAAAGATCACCTGACTGTAAACGACAGGGCTGACTTCTGGACTTTTGAGTTCGTCCCACTGATCTCTGTCTCTCTTTGGCCATGCTGTTCTGTTTTGATTACTGCACCTTGGTAGTAAGTTTTGAAATCTGGGAGTGTGAGTCCTCCAACTTTGCTCTTTTTCAAGATTGCTGTGGCTCTCCTGGGGCGGTTGGGAACACTTCTGCCCATCTGTACACATGCTTCTCTCCATGCATCTATTTCGTCATTGTTGTGATTGATTTGTGAGCTGTTCGAGCATAAGTTGCAGACATCACGAGAATTCTCTCTACATACTTCCACGCGAGTCTCCTAAGAATAAGGGTGTTCTTCTGCAGACCACAATGCTGTCATCACATCATTTAAAATGACCGCACCTGTAGTCCATGCTCACATTTCTCCATGTGGCCTCCGTAGCTTTTGGAGAGCGTCTCGTCAGGCTCCAGTCCCAGGTCACTCAGCATGTGACGGGCGCGGCTCCTGTCTCCCTCACTTCTGGAACCCTTCCCAGCAATGGTCGTCTTTCCTGACATTGCCGTTTAGAGGGGACAAGCCAGGTTGTCTTGCAGACTGTCCCCGTGACCTGGCCCTGGCTGTTGTCCCCTTGTGATGGGACCAGGGTAACGTTTTTGCCAAGAACACGACACCGACGCGGCGTCTGCCCGCTGCACTGCCTCAGGGCCGCAGCGTCGTGTGGTTCATCCTATTCCTGCTGGCACTCAGTGCCCCGCTTTGGTGAGCTGGGCACACCACGTGCTTGTTGAAGGAATGACTGGAAACAGTCGTGGCGGCGGGCGCGGGATGCAGGACTGTCATGTGCTGGGCCCTCTGCTTGCCCCCCCCCGTCAGTCCCATTTGGTAGATGAGAAAACCGAGGCTCAGGGAGGTCAAGGGACACACTGAGTGGCGTGGACGGGGCATGAGCCCAGGCTGTCCTCCAGTGGCCAGGCTCACGGTCACTATGCTGCCCCAGGACAGGGAGGAAGGGCTCAGCCGGAGAACCTAGAAAGGGCCCTGGGAATTCCCTCTTGACCCTCCCCCAGCTATGAAGGCCAGTGATCCCCCATGTGACCCAGAAGGATTGGCAGATGCATGCCCACCTCCCTCAGCTGGGAAGCGGCTCCCATGACCCTCTGACCCTGCAAACCTTGCCCTTGGCGGCTATGTCTCCCTACCGCAGTGCCCGCTGGGTGCACAGGGGCCTGGCGCCAGGAGGTGCACCAGGAGGCAGTGTCCTGGCAGAGGCGCCCCTGGGCCCAGAGGCCTCGCTGGGCCGCACAGCGCCTGGCACCCCCGTCACAGCCCTGGTGGCCCTGGCACACCTGGCCTCCTGTCCCACAGGCATTGTTCCTGCGTCCTTGTCGCCTGCTCGGCCACCCCCTCGTCCTCAGCGAGGGCTGACAGGCAGGGCACACGGCAGCGCGTGCAGGGCAGTTTCACAGCACCCGGAAGAATCTGGGAGCCGAGAGGAGTGGGTGAGGGTGGCAGGGACATGGCTCAGGCAGAGGCGGCTGAGCAGAGCCTCATGGCCAGCCTGGGACCTGTGGCTCACGCCGCCTCTGTCATTGTAGATGAAGACGTGTGCGTGTTCAAGTGCTCCGTGTCCCGGGAGACCGAGTGCAGCCGCGTGGGCAAGCAGTCCTTCATCATCACGCTCGGCTGCAACAGCGTCCTCATCCAGTTCGCCACGCCCAACGGTACGATCCCCCTCCCGCCCCGCGGGCCTGGCCCCTGTTCCCTCCTCCCAGAGCCCCGGCCCCTGGAGGAGGCCGTCAGGGTCTGGGCTGGGCCCAGCCGACACTGGAGGATGGGCAGGACGAGGGGCTGGGGCGGGCGGAGCGCAGAGAAGCCACCGGAAGGTGCTGAGCAGACGCGCGTACGGGACACGAGTGGACACATGAGGTTACGGAGGGGCTGGCGAGCCCCAGGCGAGCGCTGCTGGTGGCATGGGGCAGGGGCAGCAGTGGGGGCAGTGGGACGACCAGGGCTGGAGACCCCTGAAGGGACCTGAGCCCTGCAGCCCGTTTCCTCCAGGAATAACTTAAGTTCATTGTTAAAAAAAAGGGAGAGGAAACACCACCAGGGTTAACCATTGGAAGTTGGTGGCTTAGATCCCTCTAGTATGTGTTTGTTTTTGCTGAGGAAGATTGGCCCTGAGTGAACATCTGTGCCAATCTTTCTCTGTTTTGTATGTGAGATGCTGCCATAGCATGACCTGATCAGCGGTATGTAGGTCTGTGCCCGGGAACTGAACCCAGGCCGCCGAAGCAGTGTGTGCCGAACTTAACTGTGAGGCCATCGGGGCTGGCCCCTTCTAGTCTTTTTCTACTGTGTGAATATTTGTATTTTGCTTTTTCCCCTTTCGATCCTATCTGTTGTTTAAATTGTGGTGAAGTATACGTAACAAAAAACTTCCCATTTGAGCCCTTTTTGAGTGTCCAGTTCAGTGGCATTAAGGACATTCACATTGTTGTGCAATCGTCCCCACCAGCCGGCTCCAGAACCTTCTCATCTTCCCAAACTGAAGCTCTGTCCCCATTAAACACCAGCTCCCCCTCCCCTCCCCAGCCCCTGGCCCCACCTCCTCCTTCCTGTCTCTCTGGATTTTGAATTGCTTGATGCAATTCAGCAGCCATCGTCTGTGTTAATAAACACAGTTCCTTTTAAAGGGCCGCATACCATCAGTCCCGCAGACCCGCGGTGATGGCGTCTCTGACTGTTTCTCAGTCCCCTCTTACTGTCACCGAGGCATGGCGTCCCTTGTGTCCACTGCCACGCACAGACACGCTGTGAGCCGCTCGGTGGGCTAGTGGTTATTTGCTGGGGCGAAGCCCAGAGGTTCTGTGCCCGGGTCAGTGGGCGTGTGCCCTCCGGAGGCTTCGCCACACTTCCTTTGACAAGGAAGCGCCCAGGCCCGCCGCCACCCGCCCTGGGGAGCACCCCGGCCCCCAGTGCGGACACCTGCCTCCTCCCGTGTCAGCAGCCACATGGCAGGCTCGGCTGCCCTTCTTCTTGTCCAAATTTAAATATTTGGGAAAAAGAAATCGTCATGTCGCATGTGCTCAAGGTGGAAAAGTCGGGTGTGCACCTCTTTGGAGAGGGGGTCCCCGGTCCCTCTGGTCCCCGCGCCCCTGCGACGGCTGCGCATGACCCAGCTCTCCCCTGCAGATTTCTGTTCCTTCTACAACATCCTGAAGACCTGCCGGGGCCACACCCTGGAGCGCTCGGTGTTCAGCGAGCGCACCGAGGAGTCCTCCGCCGTGCAGTATTTCCAGGTGGGTCCCTGCGGCCGTGGCCCAGGGCCACCGGCTGCCCAGCATGGCTCTGCCCCCACCAGCTCGTCCCCTCGGGCAGGGCTCCTCCACTCGCTGGGCCTCAGTTTCCGTGTTTGTGAAATGGACATGCCAGTGTCTGCCCAGGGGCTGCTGCAAGGATCAGAGTGCAGCTGCTGCTCAGAGCTGAGAGCACTGTGCGGAAGGCGAGTGTGGCCGGAATGTCCGCAGCGGGTGGGGCGGCCGGCGCTGGTCCACATACGTCAGACGCACGGAGGCCTCACCTCCTTCCCGACGACTCGAGGAGGGAAGGACTCTTATTGTCCCCATTTTACAGATGAGAAAACTGAGGCTCAGGGAGCTTCAGACTTGTTCCAAGTCATACAGCTCTTATGCACAAGAGCCAAGGTGGGAGGCCAGGTCTGCCCGATGCCGAGGCCCGGGCCTCCGCCCAGGCCACACGGCCTCCCAGTGCCTGTCGTCTTACAGAGACCCCAGCACCCCGCCCACCTGGTGCTCTGAGTTCTGGGTTCTGTCAGATCTACTTCTTTGGGGCCCCTGATCTCAGAACCCCGCCCGGGGCAAGTCTCGAGTTCTCCCGATTGGCTTCCAGCTCCAGGCTGCATTGGCCACGGGACGGTGGGCGGTGTCCCTCCTGGGGGCCAGGCTGGCGGTAGCGGGGAGACGGCCTCTAGATGGAAGTTTCTGCCCGAGGCGGCCCCCATGTCGCTGGCCGGCCAGGGCCTCGGCCACCTGTGTCTGTCGCCCTGTGCCACTGGTGCCTGTCTGTTGCAGTTTTACGGCTACCTGTCCCAGCAGCAGAACATGATGCAGGACTACGTGCGCACGGGCACCTACCAGCGCGCCATCCTGCAGAACCACACGGACTTCAAGGACAAGGTGAGTGGCTCCGCAGGCGCCCCGCCCCCCACGCCTCCGCCCGCCGCGCCCACCTCGCTGCCAGTTGTCTCCAGGTTTTTTTTGCTCATTGACTTTATTTTTACTTTTTTTGGATTACAAAAGCAAAATCTTTGTATCAGGACCCAGGGTGTCTAATACAGCCATGGAAGGTCTGTCCTTTCCCTCCAGAATGACCGCGGGCAGCAGTGAAGGTCGCTTCCAGGTTTCTCCCCATTGTATGCAGTCACGCATCGCTTAACAGCAGGGCTGTGTTCTGGGAATGTGTTAGGTTATTTTGTCTTTGTGTGAACATCACAGCACGTCCTTACGCCAGCCTGGCTGGGACAGCCCCCTACACACCCAGGCTCCGTGGGACTCATCTATGGGCCCACCGTCGGATACGCGGTCTGTCATTGACCGAATGTCAGTATTCGGTGCATGACTGTACCAGCGTTTTTTTTTTTTGAGGAAGATTAGCCCTGAGCTAACTACTGCCAGTCCTCTTTTTGCTGAGGTAGCCTGGCCCTGAGCTAACATGCGTGCCCATCTGCCTCTATTTTATATGTGGGACGCCTACCACAGTATGGCGCGCCAAGTGGTGCCATGTCCACACCCGGGATCCAAACCGGTGAACCCCTGGCTGCCGAGAAGCGGAATGTGCGAACTTAACCACTGCGCCACCGGGCTGGCTGCCAGTGTATATATTTTTGAGTTATTTCATTCAACCTTTTTTTTTTTTTTCCACAAAATGGGATTGTAGTCTATGTGCTCTTCTTGCAAAATACTTCTACCCCGCCTAATGGGACGTCTTGGGACTTATTATTGAGTCCCATGAATGTAGTGTAATTTACCTAGTTATTTCCCCGGTTCCTTTTAAAATCTTAACGTTGCCGAGTGACGCATACTCGTGACTAGAAGGAGCGAGCAGGGCAGAGTATGCGTGATCAGAGGTGAGCGATTACTCCCTCTCTTCCCACGGCCTGGAGTCTCTGGACCCCCTGGGAGCCTGTGCCTTCCCAGCATGTGTCAGGGCTCTCCACAGGTCCGCGCCCTCAGCAGCTGGTGCCCTGGTCATGCCCCCAGCAGTGCTGGAATCCCCTCAGGACCCAGCCCACAGCTGGGGAGGTTCTGTCCTCGCCGGGCCGGGTGGCCTCCTGAGCAGGCCGCGCTGAGCCCCAGGAGGGGCACGCTCCTTCAGCGAAGTCCCTGCGAGCTCCCCCAGGACAGACATCCCTTCCTCGGCTCACCTAGAGCTCCAGTGGGCTCCCCGAGGCCCCCATGTGACGGTCCCAGCACCCCCAGGCGCTCATTCTGTGCCTAGAGCAGTTCTCTGTTAGAGCGTGCCTGTCACCCCAGAAACTTTTCTCCTGATGCTGCTTGTGGGGAAGCAATCCGACGAATCCAGAACGTGGGACAGTCTACCACGCCCCGGCCTGGACTCTTCCAAGAGCCCACGGCACAGGGGCCGGCAGCTCTTCAGGGGGCGCCCAGCCAAGCCACTGGCCACTTCTGCAGGCAGGGTCAGCACGGAGCCAGGAGATGCTTCCGCCCACGGCCCCTGGGCCCCTTTTGTCCCTGTGAGGGCTGCAGAGGTCCTGGGAGCACACACTCAACTGCCGAGCTGGTCCTCAGCCCAGCTGACCCAGAGGCCCGGGGGCCCCTCCCAGCGTGCTGACGCCCTGTGGGGCCTGGAGCCGGAGCCTGCCCACCTGGTGCCCGCCAGGTGGGCCTGCCTGGTCAGGCCAAGCCTCAGTGGTCACACAGCCGGGCTCAGAATGCCCTTACCTAGCAAGCACTTGTTCCCAGAGAGACTCTGGGCACCGTGACACTAGTGACAGGCTGTCCCCCATGCTGCATCAGCCCACAGCCCAAACCATTCCTTCTCGGGTCCGAGAGCATGTAATGGGCTTCCCGTCCTCGCCGTCTGTGCGAGTCCCGCTCTGCTGCCCTCAGACCCAGAGCTGGGGCTCGTGTGCTCCTCGCAGCACGGGGCACACCCAGTGGGGTTGTCTGGCAGGGCTCAGACTGGTGATGTCTGTCCCTTCATTGGCGTCTTGTTCTCACCACCCCACCTCCCCAGATCGTCCTTGACGTGGGCTGTGGCTCTGGGATCCTGTCGTTTTTCGCCGCCCAGGCCGGAGCAAGGAAGATCTATGCGGTGGAGGCCAGCACCATGGCCCAGCATGCCGAGGTCAGCGGCCTGCGGTGCCTCCCGGCCCGTCCTCGTCCTTGTCCTCTCCCAGCCTGGGGAAGCCGGCCCTGCTGGGAGGCCCCAGGAGACCTGCCCCCAGATCAGGGGAGCCTGGGGACATCACTTCTCTACTTGAGTTTCTTGTCCCCCAAACTGAATGGTTTTGGGAGGGAGAGGGGCTTGCTGACCCTGGGGCCATGTCCCCTCCATGACTGGGGGTCACCCACGGGGTTCAGGGGCGGTTTGGGCCTACAGGGGGTAGACTGTGCAGTCACACAGGCCCCGGGCCAGCGGTCACCCTCTCTGCACCCCACTTCCGTTTGCAAAATGCATTTCACCTCAGGATTTCATTTTATGGGTGTCCGCTGTCATTTCCATTTCTCTTTGGGGAAAAATGCACTGAAACCTTCGTCCACAAGGTTCCAAACCTGGAAGCTACAAAAGGGTAACGACTGAAGACGCCCCCCACGCACCCTGCCCCGGCTCCCAGCCGCCCTGCCGTCTCGGCCCCACGTTGCTGTCTCCGCTGTGTTGTCGTGTATGGAGCCTCCTCGCTCCTCCCCGTGGCTGCAGAGCATCTTTTGTGTAGACACAGAGTGTTGGCGAACTTAGGCTGCTCGCAGTCTCTGCAGACCAGCGCTGTACTGAATGCTGACACACTGTCACCTCTGCCCTGCGTGACTGTCCCCAGGACAAGTTCCTGGCCCTGGAATCCCTGGGCGGGACGGTGTGTCCAGGTTCTGCTCTGGTGGCTGGAGCAAAGTCTCCCGCCCCTGTCTCTGCTCCCGTCAGCACTTGTCCCCGCGGGGTGAAGCTGATGTCAGGGGCGGGCAGCCGCGGCAGGGCAGCCAGGAGAGGGCTGGGGCCGCCGCGAGCTCCTAGGGCGCCGGCTGATCGCAGCTGTGGTTAGGATCCGACGAGGGAGGCAGAGGGCGTCTGGTGGCCACATGTGGACGGCCCCATGGCGGGTGGGCGCAGGGACTCCCAGTGATGCCCCTGGCCCGCCCGCCCGCCCGCAGGTCTTGGTGAAGAGTAACAACCTCACCGACCGCATCGTGGTCATCCCCGGGAAGGTGGAGGAGGTCTCACTGCCCGAGCAGGTGGACATCATCATCTCGGAGCCCATGGGCTATATGCTCTTCAACGAGCGCATGCTCGAGAGCTACCTCCACGCCAAGAAGTACCTGCGGCCTGGCGGTGAGTAGCCCTGTGGCTGCTGGGCCCAGGGTACCTTTGGAGAGGCCCTGGGCGCTTCGCCTCCGGCACGACTGTGGTCCGGCTGCCTGCTGGCCTCGGCGGCGGCTTGCGGTGCAAGGGGCGTCTGGGCCTTCGCTCCCTACCCCAAAGCAGGCCAGACAGCCTCCTGCCTGGCCTGCTCACGCCTCCAGAGAGCCTCGGGCCACCCCTGCCATCTCGTGCCCTGGTGTCTGGGGGACAGTGTCCGGCATGAAGGTGGTGGTATAGAAGCTGCAGGGAAGTCGTGGGGGCCTCTTCCCGAGGGGCTGACTTGTCGTCTTTCTCCCTTCATCCCCAACTGTGGACCTGGCCCTCAAGGAGACGGGGGTGGGGGTCCTCGTGTGTTGGGGGCAGCTGTCCAGTGTGCCCATCTGTGGCTGCCTGCCTGCCTGTGCTCCTGGGTCATTGGGTCACTGGGAGGAGCGGTCTTTGCACGGCCCTGGGTGTCTGCACAGCCCTGGGCATCTGCATGGTGTGTGTCGGTTCTCTGCTCGCTTCTGGGTTTGTCTGAGTACTAATGTATAAGCAAGGAGTTGTGTGTGTGCGTGTGTGCATGGGGCATGGGGTCACTGGCTAGGGCAGCAGCAGGGGCAGAGCGTGGGAAGCTGGCAGACTTCCCGCCGGGGCATGTGGCGGGCGGGGGTGGGTGGGTCTGTGGGGGGCCCCCGCCTCAGCCCTCTAGCCTTCCTGGATGCAGGCTGCAGGACCCTGCCCGCACTCGCCTCCCTGGGGGGGCTGGTGGCTGCCATTCCCCACGGCTGTGTGCTGTGTCTGTGTCCTGCGTCCTGGGCATGAGTGTGGAAAGTGAGGCCGCCCGGGGACTGTCCTGGACTCGCTCTCCTCCCATCCCGCCCTGCCCGTGGGCCAGGCTGGGCCAGGCTGGGCCGGGGATGCGGCCCCAGCAGAGTGGCCTGCTCCTCACAGGATGTGAGGACAGACCCTGCTGGTCAAGCAGCCTGCCCAGGATGAGGCCCAGGCCTGCGCTGCCCCAGCCTGCAGGAGTGTGGCTCCAGTCAATCTCAGAAAGCTCTTTGGGGGGATTCAGGGCTGGGGGCTGCCCCAGAGGCTGGCAGGGGGCCTCCAGCCAGAGGGAGCGTCTCCATCCTCCGCAGTGGCTGCAGCCCAGGCTTCTGGCTCAAGGAGAAGGCGGATTCCCGCTAGCGCCTCAGGGCCCTCCCCCGCAGAGAGGAGGGAGGGACGGGGAGGCCCACATCTGGTGGCCAGGTGACCAGGGCCTCCCAAGCCTGGCTCTCCTGCCGCTGGCCCAGACTCATCTGTCTGTGCGTTGAGTCACACTGATGGAGGCCCAAGCGGCCCCCGCCTGCCTGCCAGAGCCTGGGCAGTCCCTGTGGTGGGGGTGCGGCCAGATGCCCACCAGCCTGTGGCCCCAGCTGAGGTCACGGCAGGCGTAGCTTGGGGCTCACCCTCGCTGTCCCGGCTGCCCGGGTGTCCAAGGGAAACAGTGCCTGGGAGGCACTGCCCTGTGGATGGCAGGCCCCCAAGTCCTGGCCACACCCTGGGCGCCACTCACTTCCCCCGAGCCTCGGGGAGCCTTCCCGCCTCCCTGCCCCGGTAATGGGCCACACGGCCGGGCCTCGTGCCTCCCCGCTGGCTGTCCAGGCTGAGGGAGGTGCTGCAGTTCACTTGCTCCTTGGGGCCACTGGCGAGCAGGCACTCAGGACCTCTGTGTCACATGAATGAATGAATGAATGAGAGGCCAGGAAGGCCCAGGGTGGGGGGTCCTGGGCCCCTTAGAGGCTCTCCCAGGCCCTGCGGGATGTCCCACCCTGACACTGGCACCCTCCCTGCCCCTCGCTCCCAGGAAACATGTTCCCCACCATCGGTGACGTCCACCTGGCGCCCTTCACGGACGAGCAGCTCTACATGGAACAGTTCACCAAGGCCAACTTCTGGTGAGTGCGCCGGGGCCGCCTGCTTGGCCGGCCGCCTGTCCTCCTCCTCCGTGGGGCCTGAGACACGGGCCGGACGAGCTGCCGGTGACCTCGCCATGGGCGGGCCTTCCCACAGGTACCAGCCCTCCTTCCACGGTGTGGACCTGTCGGCCCTCCGAGGCGCCGCGGTGGACGAGTACTTCCGGCAGCCTGTGGTGGTGAGTGGGGCGCCCGGGCGCTGTCGCAGTTCGTGTGGGACATGGCCCTCCTCTGGGGTGACGCGAGGGGAGCAAGCTGTGCATCCCCAAGGAAGCCACTGCCCCTCTCGGAGCTCTCACTTCCGCCCCAGCACAGAGGATGCTGGAGGTAACACACTCAGCATATGGGAAGCACGCGGTACACGCGAGCTGTCACCAGACACGTGGACCCCAGACACGTGGATCAGCCTGTGGACTGATGGTGATGGATTTTCAGTTATTGAGGTTTTCACAGTGATACACAGACCAAGGTTCAAAAACCAAAAACTTACAAGGGGAAAGCCTCCCACTTCTGTCCCCAGCCACACAGTCCTCCTTCTGGGAGGCAAACAGTATCTCTTGTCTGTCTTTCCAGAAGTTTTCTACCTAAATGTGCATATACAAATAGATAGATATTTGGACTTTTTTCCTTTCAAAAGATAGCATAATCAGCATACAGTTCTTACTAGCTCTGTGGTCAGAGGACATACAATGTATGGTTTTAGTCTTTTGAAATTTGTTGAGAGTTGCTTTACACCCAGTGTGTAGTCTCTCTGGTGTGTGTTCTGTGTGTACATGAGAAAAAAGTGTATTAGTCACTTGTTGAGAACAGTGTGGTATTAATGCCATTAGGTCACAGCTGGGAATCGTGTTGGTCCAGTCTCTCTCTCTGCCGACTTTTTGATCTACTTGTCCTATCACTTATTTTTCCTTTTAGTTCTGCTGGTTTTTGCTTTATATTTTTCGACACTATGTTATTAGGCGCATACAGGTTTAGGATTATTATATCTTCCTGTTGACTGATCCTTTTGTCATTATGAAAAGTGCCTCTTCTTATCTCTAGGAGTACTTCTTGCCTTAAAGTCTCCTTTTTTTCTGATAGTAGTTCAGCTACTCTGGTTTTCTTTTGGTTAACCTTTGTACAATATATTGTTTCATCCTTCTACTTTCAGCCTTTTTGTATCCTTATTACTTAAGTTTTCTCTCAGATAAGCAGCATATATATGAGTCTTGTTTTTTAACCAGATTGATGTTTTTTATCTTTTAATTAGAATATTTAGACCATTTACATTTAATGTAATTATTGGTCTGTATATGGGTATAAATCTGTCATCTTACCATTTTTCTGTTTATTCTGACTGTTGTTTCTTTTTAACTCTTTTCTTGCCTTCTTTTGTTTTAACGAGGTATATATTCTTGTTTCCCCCTCCTGACGTCTCTCATTAGTTTCGGGAAGCTCTTGGGCAGTATGTCCTTAAACCCTCCCTGTGCCCCATTCTTTCTCCTTCTGGGACTCTGATTCCGTGTACATTAGACCTTTTCAGCAGTCTCAGATGATTCTTACACTCTCTTCTGTATCTTCCATCCATTTTTCTCTCAGTTGCTTCATTTTCTTATTTTCTACTGATGCACCTTCCAGTTCCGGTCCTCTTTTCGCTGTGTCTAATCTGATTTTCTTAGTTTCAGTTATAGAATTTCATTTTGTGTATTTTTCACTATTTCGGTTCTCCATTTTTCCACCTTTTTTCTTGCACACAGTAATTGTAAGTCTCTGATGACTTCAGTATCTGGGTAAATGGTAAGTGTACCCCCGTCTTCTGTTCATCCTCTGGGTTTTGGTTCTCCATCTCTGGTTCTGTCTCGCTGTGCCTGGTACTGAGCACTGGAGCAGCCCTGCAGGAGGCTCCCTCCCAGGCTGGTGGTGCTTCAGGCAGTGCCGGCCACATGGACGCAGCACACGGGCCTGGCAGGCACTGAGGTGTGTGGGGGCTGCTTTCAGGCTCCGCTTGGCTGGTCTATTTCCAGGTTCCCTGTAGAGCAGGGGTTCTCAGACTGTTTGGTCTTGGGGCCCCTTTGCGTTCTTAAAAATGGAGGATCCCAAAGAACTTTCGTGAATGTGTGTTATATCTATTGATATACCTATTGGTATACCATTATATCTAATCCAGTATATCTATTGATATACCGTTAGTATCTATTGGTATTAAAAACTGAGCCCAAAAAACTTAAAAATATGTATTTGTTTTTCCTCCCGAAAGCCCCAGTACACAGTCGTATATTCTAGTTAAAAGTCCTTCTGTGTGAGCCGCCACAGCATGGCTACTGACAGACGAGTGGTGTGGTTCTGCTCCCGGGAACCGAACCTGGGCCACCAGAGTGGAGCATGCAGATCTAGCCACTAGGCAATCAGGGCTGGCTCTAAAAAGACATATTTTTATTCATTTATTCATTTTGACTTATTTTAATTCACTTAAAAATAACAGTAAACCCGTTACATGTTAACATAAATAGCATTTTTTAAAATTTTTATTTTATTTATCATTTTTTTTGAGGAAGGTCAGCCCTGAGCTAACATGTGCTGCCAATCCTCCTCTTTTTTGCTGAGGAAGACTGGCCCTGAACTAACATCCGTGCCCATCTTCCTCTACTTTCTATGTGGGACAGCTACCCCAGCATGGCTTGCCAAGAGGTGCCATGTCCCCACCCAGGATCCAAACTGGTGAACCCCGGGCCGCTGAAGTGGAACATGCACACTTAACCACTGCAACACTGGGCTAGCCCCATAAATACCATTTTTAAGAAATATATATTTTCCAAAACTTTCCAGTGAGAATAGTTGCATTTTTAATTTGCAAATCTTTTAATCTCTGGCTTAATAGAAGACAGTTGGATTTGTTCCGCATTCAGTCTGTGGTAATGTCAGCTTTGCCTGAACGAATGAACAAGGCAGAAAACATCTTAGTGTTATGAACAGTTTTGGCCTTGAGGCTGCTCTGAAGGGACCGCGCTTTGAGAACCGCTACTTTAGGGCGTGGCCCTCACTGTCGCAGGGAGCCCGCCCGGTGGTCCACAGGGCCCCGCGTCCCAGCCTCCCAGCAGCAACACGCTGCTCAACTGTGGCTTTGTTGCGTCTGAGAGCCGTCTCTGCTGGGTTTCTCTAACCCCACCCCAGACATTGGCAGATGCCGCCCAGTGAGATGGCATGCAGAATGTCCACCTCCTTTTCCACACTTCCTCTTTCCTTCGCGTCTTGGCCCCCTGCGCCCCATGTTGCTTTCCCCACCCAGGGAGGCCCCTGCAAGGGCCCACCCCAAGGGGAAAGGCTCGAGCCAGAAGCATCGCCCTTCTCTCTAGGACCTTGGCCCCGAAGCCGCGGCTGCTGCGGGTGCTCTCCAACGCCTTCACACAGCTGGGGCTGTTTCCTCCTCTGTGTTTCATTCGGCTCGTGTAGCTCTTGGCAGGAGTGGTAGTCTGATCTAAAATCTCCATCGTAGCTGCGAGTGGACGTCAGCACTCAGTTCTCCAACTTGCTTTTTTTGTGAATTTGCTAATGATTCCTCTCAGAGATCTCTCCCCATCTGTTCATAAGGAGCCTCTTCGTCCTTTGCTCGCAGACACCGGCTTTTATGGACGGGCCACCGTTGGCTTAATTCGACGGTACCCACGTGTCGCTCCTTAGTCTGTGATTACGCGTGTAAGCCTATGCACATCCACGCTCATCTGTAGGTTACACTCCCACAAGTGGAAGTGCCAAGTCTTGAGTGTGTGTGAACAGTTGTCACTTGAGAGCTGTCATCCCACTGCCCTCTGTGGTGTCGTGCCAGTTCATCCTCCCCCAGCAGGTCTGGCGAGGGCAAGCTGGTTTTAGCCCAGTGGCCTAGCGGCCATGGCCAGACTCAGGGAGGGGCCGGGCTCTCCCCTCCTCACTGGCCCCTGCACCCAAAGCCAGGTCACACCTGTGGTCTCTCCCAGGACACATTTGACATCCGGATCCTGATGGCCAAGTCTGTCAAGTACACGGTGAACTTCTTAGAAGCCAAAGAAGGAGATTTGCACAGGTACCGATGGCGCCCAGGCCTGCCCTCCAGGCCCAGCTGTGCAGGGGTCAGGGCCTCTGGCTCCCCAGGGCACTCTGCCACCCCCAGGCATGTGGGTGGTACCCCAGGACCTGCCCCCAGCTAACCCCTCCTCGCCTGGCAGCCCCTGTGGCTCATGCTGCCCTTTGCTCCCAGGATAGAAATCCCATTCAAATTCCACATGCTGCATTCCGGGCTGGTGCACGGCCTGGCCTTCTGGTTTGACGTCGCTTTCATCGGCTCCATGTGAGTGTGGGCGAGCAGAGCGTGCTGGGCCCAGCCTGGGGACTTCCCTGCAGTCGTGACCCTGAGCCAGGGGCTGGGAGAGCGGGCCATGACTCCTCCAGGTTCCCCTGTCCCTTCCAAAAGACAGTGCGAGCTCGCCTTCCAGCAAGACTGTTGGGGAGGGTGTTGGGGGGCGGGGAGGGCGGCATGCATGCGGCTGTGTGTCTGGGACAGCCTGGCGGCCAGCCTGACTCAGCTCCAGGGCCCCAGGGGACCGGCCAGAGGGGGCAGGCACCTGGAGAGAGCTCAAGGTGCACAGGGTGGTGGCTCCGGCCCCATCGAGCGTCTGCCTGTCATTGCTTGGCAGAATGACCGTGTGGCTGTCCACGGCCCCGACGGAGCCACTGACCCACTGGTACCAGGTCCGGTGCCTGTTCCAGTCGCCACTCTTTGCCAAGGCTGGGGACACGCTCTCAGGGACATGTCTGCTTATTGCCAACAAAAGGTGCGTGCTGCCGCCGTGGCCGGGGGAGGCGGGGGCCGTCCAGCCAGCTGACTCGCGGTCGCCTCCCCTGCCCCGTCCGCAGACAGAGCTACGACATCAGTATTGTGGCCCAGGTGGACCAGACGGGCTCCAAATCCAGCAACCTCCTGGACCTGAAGAACCCCTTCTTCAGGTAGGCGGGGCGCGCCTGCTCGGGGGGGCGCCCTTCCGGCGCAGCCGGCCCTACCCACGGTCCGTCTCTGCCGCAGATACACAGGGACGACGCCCTCGCCCCCACCCGGCTCCCACTACACGTCGCCGTCGGAGAACATGTGGAACACGGGCAGCACCTATAACCTGAGCAGCGGGATGGCCGTGGCCGGTGAGTGGGCGGGCAGACCGCGGGCCATGTCTGGGTCACCCCTGCCAGTGCGCCACTGTCCCCACCCCTGACACCTCCCTCTCCGGGCACAGGGATGCCGACCGCCTACGACCTGAGCAGTGTTATCGCCGGCGGCTCCAGCGTGGGCCACAACAACCTGATTCCTCTGGGTGAGTGTCCCGGGGCTGGGGGCGGTGGGGCTGGGTCTGCACACGGTCGCTGGTGTCCTCTCTTCCTCTTCCTGGGGCTCCCGGCTCAGGCCCCTGTCCCTTGCTCTCTGCCTCGCTCTGCCGCCGCTGCACCCCGGCCTGGGGTGCCCACCGTGCAGCGGGGCTGGGGCAGGCCGGGCGGGTGACCCGTCTCCCTCCTTCCTTCTCCCTCTCGCTGCGCAGCCAACACGGGGATTGTCAATCACACGCACTCGCGGATGGGCTCCATAATGAGCACGGGGATTGTCCAAGGTAACGCGGGCGGGGGAGCCGGGCCGCCGCCCTCTCGCCTGCTCGCTCGCTCGCTCTCTCTCTCTGCGGCGCGTCCGGGCGGGGAGGGCAGAGCGGCCGCTCAGTGCCCACGGCCGCCCCACAGGCTCGTCGGGCGCCCAGGGCGGCGGCGGCGGCGGCTCCAGCGCCCACTACGCGGTCAACAGCCAGTTCACCATGGGCGGCCCCGCCATCTCCATGGCCTCACCCATGTCCATCCCGACCAACACCATGCACTACGGGAGCTAGACCTGCGCGGGACAGACGGACTGCCAGCACCAGGAAACCAAATGAAGCCAGCCGCCCCGCGGCGGCGCGCCCGTCCTGGAGGAGCCCCACCCCTGGCCCCAGCCCTCTTTGCTATGGGAACTCGGACACTTTTTTACACGATGTCGTTGTTGCCGCCGCCCCCACCCCACTGCCCACCCACCTCTTGGCCCTGAGTGCGTGTCGCTGCCATGTTTTACACGAGATCATGTCGTGGGAGCCCTCGGCCCCCTCCTGCCCTCTCCACCCTGACCTGGGTTTGACATCTGCCGCATCTGGGCCTGACAGCTGCCGGTGGCGGTGGGGGAGCAGCTGTCACCCCGCCTGGCCCCTGGGCGCCTGCCCTGGCTCGTCCCCTGTGGGAGGGCCATCCTGGCTGGGCGGGGCCTCCCTTTCCACTCCCAGGCCTTGGTCACCATGGGCGTGACGTGCTGCTTTTTTTAATTTTATTTTTTTACGAAAAGAACCAGTGTCAATCCACAGCCCCTCTGAGAAAGCAGGCCGGCCGGGCCGAGCCATCAGCCCCTCCTGACCCAGAGGCTCCGTCGGGGGGGGGGCTTTCTGGGGGTGGCGGCCCTGCCGGGTCTGCAGGCCGGGCCCCCTCCCCCAAGGGTTCACCTCACACTTGAATGTACAACCCAGCCCGGCAGTCGGGAAGGCCCTCCGTCCTCGGCCCCGCCTCTTGCTGCTGTCCTGTCCCTGAGCCCCTGCAGGTCTACCCTCCACCCCTACCCCCACCCTGCCAAGAGCGAGAGCAGGCGGCCCCGGGCCTGGCGGGCAGGGCCACCGTGGCGGCCTGGGGCAGACACAGAAACCTCATGGACCTGTTGTGGAAGGCGTTCTCTTTCCTGTAGCTAATGTCAGGCCTGTGTGTCTCCCTCAACCTTCCTAGACGCTCCAGTCCCCACTACTAAGATGGCATTTGGGCCCCCCCAGCCTGGGAAGGGGCCTGGCAGGGACCTGTCCCTCCAAAAGAAATAAAAAGGAAATGTATGTTTCAGCACAGGCCATTTTCTTCTCCTGCCCCATTTCTAACACCCCCAACTCCGTGTGGTGGCGCTCAGGTGAGTCCCCAGGCCCTGGTCACTTGGCGCCCCAGAGGAGCTGCCCTGCCTGTCAGGGGAAGCAGGTGGCCCTCAGGTGACAGTGCCCTGGACGCTCCCTGCTTGGCTGCCCCCCTCCCGCCTTTATATCAATTCTCTGAATCACCTTTGCATAGAAAATAAAAGTGTTTGCTTTGTAAGAAAAGTCTGGAAAGGAGCGGAGTCATCTCGAGGTGTCAAGGGGGCCTTCATTCATGGTCTGAGGGTGGGTAGGGCAGGCAGAAGCGTCCTTTCGTGCTGGGCCTGGAAGAGAGGGACTCCTGGAGTGGCCCCTCGGGGAGACTGGCAGCCCCCAGCCCCCGCTGGGTACAGCCCCTCACCTGCAGGCTCTGGCCATCCGGGGTAGCCACGGACCATGGTGAGGTGGGTGGCAGCAGTATGCGTGGGGGCAGAGCCGTGGCCCGGGGTGGAGGTGCCACGTGCGCCGGAGGCAGCGGCTGGAAGAAGTAAAACTGAACCGAGACCCCGGGAGTCAGCGTCGGGACCACTGAGCCACCCGCCACCCCAAGGCCTGGCCGAGAGCAGCCCGGACCGCACCTTACACCCCAGGGCCAGGAGGGCGTGGAGCAGCACGACGACAGACAGCAGCACGGCCGCCGCCAGCCGGGTGTCCTCGCGGACGACGGGCCAGAGGGTGAACACCAGGCTGGCAGCTGACAGGGCCAGAGCCAGCACCCCGAAGAGCCACTGCAGCCACGGGACAGGGATGAGCCACAGGACCTGGGGGTGACACGCAGCTGGCTCCCAGGTGCTCCCAAGGGCACCCAGCCCCCGGCCCCGGGCCCACTCACCACGGTGGGGATGAAGACGAAGAGGGAGTAGCCGTAGACGCACACGGTCTCCAGGAAGGTGTAGGGCCCCAGGCGCTCCCGGACGCCCTGGCGCCACCGCAGGAAGCCCCACAGCGCCAGCGGCACGAGCCAGGCGTAGCAGTAGATGGTGACACCCGCCACGGTCACTGCGGGCGGAGGCGGGCCGTCAGCCCCGGGCCCGCAGCTCTGACCCCGCCAGGGGCTGCGCCCGGCCCGCGGTACTCACCCTTATGGAACTGGGGGCTGTAGTGGATGGAGGGGTCCCTCCTCTGGGCCAGCAGCAGTGTCAGGTTGCCCGTGATGGCCAGGACGAAGGCCAGCGTGGCACAGATCCAGAAGGGGCCTGCGGGAGGGTGTGGTCAGGGGCCCCGGGCTCCGCAGACAGTGGACTTGTCCCACGTCAACCGTGCTGGAACCCCAGCCTCTTCCCGAGCTTCAGGCTGCCTCCTGCACCGTCTGTCACCCCGATGCTTGCCCAGGTCCCAGCGACGACATGGTGGCTGAATCCAGTACTGGTGCTCAGCAGTCCTCATCCTTCTCGGCCTTTCTACAGCCTTTGATGTGGCCGGATGATCCCTCTCCTTCTGGAAACCTCTCCACCTGGTTTCTGTCTCATCTCACTAGCAGGTCCTCGACCCCTTCCACTCCCCGGCCCCTCTTGTGACGGGGAACCACCCAGGGCAGCCCTCCGCCCTCCTCCTGCCTTGTCCCCCCTTGGGTGATCTCGTGCAGCATCAGGACTTCGTGCGGCCTCTGTGCCGAGGACGCCAAACCCCGAGGCCGGGCCTCTGCCCTGAACCGCAGGCTCGCAGTCAGCGTTTCCATGGGGGCGTCTCCCACGCCACCCCCCAGGCGCCCTCTCCCCCCAAACTTGCCCAGCTTTTCCCATCATAAATGCAGCTCCCTCCTGCCAGCAGTCCAGGCAAAGAACCTGGGGGCCACCCTCGGCACCTCTCCTCCCACCGGCCACTGCTCACGAGCCAGTCCTGCTAACGGAAACTTCCAGACCTGCTCGCCGTCTGCGGCCTCCCCGGGGCGCCCTGCACACAGCGTTGCCCCTCCTGGGGCCCCCGCTGCCACACTCACCCCCACAGTAGCCAGAGGGCCCTGAGAGCACTGCTCCATGCTCACCACAGCCTGCGCCACTGTCCTGTCACCTCTGCCACCTCCCAGCAGCTCGCTCAGCCCCAGGGGCAGTGCTGTCCTGCAGTTCAGGTGCATTTCCACCCCAACACCAGCAAGGGTCACTCCCTCACCCTCCTGAGAGGGGCCTTCCCCCACCAGCCACGCAAAATGGCAACTCTCTTCCTCAGAACTGTTAGCCTCTCTTCCCGGCCCTGTCGCCCTCTGCCACCGCGTGTGTCTCGATGTCACTGAACATGATGAAAGTTCTACAGCCTCCGTGAGCATCTCTGCTTTCTCCTCAGCTGGAAATCTGGGCCTAGCACTCAGTCCACGTTTGCTGACTGAATAATCGAATGAGCTGAATGCGCAACCTCACTCACCATACAGGTCCGGCCGATTCCGCAGACGGTGCCGTACAAAGTTGTGGCCAGGCCGGGGCAGCAGCGAGCCTCTGATCCGGTCCAGGACCTGGGGGGCAAGGTCGGGCCAGGATGGAAGCCTGCCCAGGGCTCCTCGCCCCCCACAGAGGAAAGGGACCATGCTCCTGGGAGGACCTTAAAGGCTCCTTCTCTGCTGACTTCCCACCGCCTCTCTCCACACTGCCTGAAAGGGCTCAGCTCTTCCCGTTTTTTTCCTTTGCTGAGGAAGATTTGCCTGAGCTAACATCTATTGCCAATCTTCCTCTTTTTTTTTGTACGTGAGTTGCCGCCACAGCACAACGTCTGACAGATGAGTGGTGTAGGTCTGCACCCAGGAACCAAACCCAGGCTGCCGTAGCGGAGTGTGCCAAACTTAACCACTAGGCCACCAGGGCTGGCCCCATTCTGGGATTTTGATGCGCTGTTCCCATGGCTTGGAGCCCCTCCCTCTGGCCAGTCCCCACTCACTACCCCAGTGTCCCACCCCGAAGGAGTCTTCCGGTCCTGCCACCTTCCTCTTCGCTTCCCCCTCCTCTTGGCTCGGCGGCCCAAGACTGTCCTTACTGCCTCCCCTCCCAGCCCCAGGACAGTCACAGGTCCTGGGCATCCCCTTCCTACACCTCTCTCCAACATGTCCCTGCTCCACAGCCCTGGTTTATCATCATCTCCCACCTCAGCCTGGGGCCTCCGACCCACCTTCGACGCTCCACGATGCACGTCTGCTCATTCCACTCAGTCCTCGCCCGTTCTAAACCCTTCCATGACTCCCTGGCACGCTCAGGATAAAACCCAAACTGCTTCCCATTGCTCACAAGGCCCCTTCTGACCTGGCTTCTGCCTGCCGGTCCCCCCCTCACACCTCCAACCAGATCGAGTGACAGATCGCTCCTGCGACAGTTCACACCTTCTCTCATCTTCTTCTCTCATGCTGTTCCCTGTGCCCGGAACATACTCATGCTTCCCTCCACTCTGCCCGGCTAAGTCTTCCTTTTTTAGGTCTCAGCAAATTCCTCACCTTCTCCAGGAGGCCTTTCTCTATCCCCGCAGATCACATGTGTCCCCCATGTTCCCAACAGCCCCAGTCACACCATAATCCTCACAGCGCACCAGTTCCTTCTACCAGCCTGGGCAGCAACTCTTCTCCGTCGGGTATCGCCAGCACCCTGTCCAGGCCTGGTGATCAGTGAACAGTGGCTGAACCCCAAGCGGGACTCGGAGCCCCATCCGCCAGCTTCCCGGGCCTGACCTGCCAGGTGTCCACGTCAAAGAAGCTCTGATAGTAGCCGAAGGTCCAGAAGCCGGGCTGCTGCTTCTCCTCCTGCAGGAGCTGCACAGCGCCGGCTCTCAGTGCCCGCCCGCCTGCCGGGCTCAGCCGGGGGCTGCACGGAGGCAGGACACAGGGGCTTCCGTGACTCACCGCGGTCTTGTCACTCTCCTCCACTTCGTCCTCAGCTCCATAGCTGTCCCCTGAGCCCACGGCCACAGCCACGTGTCCCTGCGGAGTCAGCTGCTCACTTCTGCTGGTGGTGGCTGCCTCTGGAGTCTCGGCCAGCAGATTGGTGGCTTCCTCAAACTCTATGGAGAAGTAACAGGGGACACAGGTATGTTTGGGGGGTCAAGACAATTTGGCCCACAGCGCCTCTGGGGGCGTGGCTTCTCAATTTTGGGGAGCGGGAAGGTGTGTCCCCTCCCTCCTATCAGGGAACGGCAACTCAGGGCTAGTTCTGGGAGAGGTCAGATCTGGGCTCGGGTTAGAGATCGGAGCTCGGGACTGGAGCGGGGGTCGCCTTGGGGATGGGTTTCCTGCCTGGGTCGGGTTCACAGCGGCCTGGGGTCCGGCTGAGATCCGAGGTGGGCCCTGGATGGGAGGGTGTGGCCAGCGGCGGGGGTCGGGGCTCGGGCCGGCTCGCGGCCGCACTCACCGTGGAAGGCCAGCTCGTCGGCAGCTGCCATGGTCGCTCGGGGGCGTCACCGCATCCCGCTCTGAGGACAGAGGTCAATCAGGTCCGCCCCCCGCCCCGCCCCGCCCGGCGCCCCT